>NC_091246.1:109871363-110174393 GCF_042477335.2 Ovis canadensis
TCTCAAAAACATTCCTCAGGAGAGGGGAGAAGGTAAAGAGATCCTCTGGGATCCAAGATTCTCCCATCTTGGGGAAGGAGTTGTAAACAAGTCCAGCATCCAGCCCTGCCACAAAAGCCCCTGAGAGAGCCGTAAGGAACACCAGGCCTGCAGTTCCATGAGCAAATCGTCTCAACCGCAGGAGTTGACGCGTTTCAGGCAACTTGTGCTGAGGAAGCAGCAAGGAGAGCGAGGTCCATAAGCTGGCACAGTAGAGCACAAGGGCTGATCCCAGATGGGCAGCAAGGCGGTACTGACTGACTCGAGGGATGTCATGGGAATCTGGTTTTTCTTCTAATCCACTTTTTACCATATACCATCCCAACAGGCCCTGGAAGCAAACTAAACCACAGAGGGCAAGAACACGTCCTTTCAGGCCACGGGTGAGCCAGCCCTTTTTCCAAAAGTAGGCAGCAGGCAGGATGTATGCAAGGCCTACAAGGCGACCCCACATTCGGTGTGAGTACTCCATGTACCAGATGAACTTGAATTCCGCCAGCGTCATATCATGATTCAAGATTTTAAATTCTGGAAATTGCTGATATTTTTGGAATTCTGCTTCCCATTCCTCTTTGCTTGTGGGTGGCTTCATCTCCTTTATTAAATGCCAATCTACCATTGAGAGGCCAGACTCTGTCAACCTCGTTACTCCACCAAGAATAACTGCTCCAGCCACTGTCCCGCTGCAGACCAGGAGCCATCGGCCCACCACCCGCTCAGCAGCCTTTGAAGGGAGGGACACTGTACCCCTTCCAGGTTGCAAAGCTACATCGGAGATAGTGCTGTATTACCCTGGCCTCAAGGGGCGCCTGATCCCACAACTGCAACCACACTGTGTTCCAGGCGCCACCCTAGGAACCAGAAGCCGGAGACACGGGCTCCCCAGCAAGGCCGTCAAGGGCGTAAAGAGTAATCGCTGCATACTATAAACAGTGCCCAACGGCCACCTTCAAGCTCCTGCGCTCTCTGGTCTCCTTTCTCCTCACCGACTGAAGAACTGGTTTCTATTTTTGAAGTCAGGGAATCCAAAGGCAGCTAAAGGTGGGAATGTCCTACCACAGAGTGGGAAGGGGAGGGTGGGATGGATAGGGAGACTGGGATTGGCAAATGTACACTCCCATGTCTAAGACAGACAGCTAGTGGGAACTTACTCTGAAGCACAGGAAGCTCAGCTTGGCATTCTGATGACCTAGAGGAGTGGGATGGGGAGGGGAATGAGGGGCTCAAGAGGGAGGGGATGTATGCACACATATGGCTGATTTAATTCATGGTACAGCAGAAAGAAAACAATGGTGCCAAGCAATTAAAAAAAAAAAAAGAACCAAAAAAGGGCATTTGAAGATATTTTCCATTCTCATTTGAGACCACGGAACTTCCTTCTCGCTTTGGGTCCAGAGAACACTGCAGGTAGACTTGGAATCTCCAGGCAGATCAGGCGAGAACACCTGAATACGCTAGCTGATGGGGCCTCCCAGCAAGATAGCGTGATCTTTTCATACTAAATCCAAACCCACCTGCCAGCTGGCGTCCCCTGTGTGCATAAAGTGTTCAACCCTCTGTCACATCTTCTCTTACATGTAAAGGAAGAGGCAAGTATCGAAGAATTAAAGAAATTGCAATGATAAAAGACAAAGACTGAATCAAGCAAAAGAAGATGGAAACATAATCCCTAGTAGTTGTTGATGCTGTTGCTAAGTTGCTCAGTCATGTCTGACTCTTTGGGACACCATGGACTGTAGCCCGCCAGACTCCTCCGTCCATGGGATTTTCCAAGCAAGAATTCTGGAGTGGGCTGCCAATTCCTCCTCCAGGAGATCTTCCTCACCCAGAGTTCTAACCCGCATCTCCTGTACTGGCAGGTGATTCTTTGCCACAGAGCCACCTGGGAGCCTAGTTTCTAGTGAGGTTGCCAGATAAAATCCATTAGGCCTCCTCACATTCAAATTTCAAATAAACAACAAGTATCTTCTGAGTACAAGCCTGTCCTTTCCAATATTTGGGACATAATTCTACTAAAAACAAAATACTCGTTTATCCAGAATTCAAACTTTACTCGACACTACGGACCTTAGTCAGCAAAGTAATGTCTCTGCTTTTGAATATACTATCTAAGTTGGTCACAACTTTTCTTCCAAGGAGTAAGCGTCTTAATTTCATGGCTGCAGTCACCATCTACAGTGATTTTGGAGCCCCCAAAAATAAAGTCTGACACTGTTTCTACCGTTTCCCCATCTATTTCCCATGAAGTGATGGGACCAGATGCCATGATCTTCGTTTTCTGAATATTGAGCTTTAAGCCAACTTTTTTGCTCTCCTCTTTCACTTTCATCAAGAGGCTCTTTATCTCCTCTTCACTTTCTGCCATAAGGGTGGTGTCATCTGCATATCTGAGGTTATTGATATTTCTCCCGGCAATCTTGATTCCAGCTTGTGTTTCTTCCAGTCCAGCATTTCTCATGATGTACTTAAAAGCAGAGACATTACTTTGCTGACTAAGGTCCATCTAGTCAAGGCTATGGTTTTTCCTGTGGTCATGTATGGATGTGAGAGTTGGACTGTGAAGAAGGCTGAGCACCGAAGAATTGATGCGTTTGAACTGTGGTGTTGGAGAAGACTCTTGAGAGTCCCTTGGACTGCAAGGAGATCCAACCAGTCCATTCTGAAGGAGATCAACCCTGGGATTTCTTTGGAAGCAATGATGCTAAAGCTGAAACTCCAGTACTTTGGCCACCTTATGCGAAGAGTTGACTCATTGGAAAAGACTCTGATTCTGGGAGGGATTGGGGGCAGGAGGAGAAGGGGACGACCGAGGATGAGATGCCTGGATGGCATCACAGACTCAATGGACGTGAGTCTGAGTGAACTCCAGGAGTTGGTGATAGACAGGGAGGCCTGGCGTGCTGCGATTCATGGGGTCGCAAAGAGTTGGACATGACTGAGTGACTGAACTGAACCGAACTTATGTAATTTTATTTGTTAAATCAAGCAACCTTAATCTATGGGGGATAGAAAACACCAAGAAAATAATCAACATCTTAGAAATAGAGAAAAGAAGTTGCAACAGAGAGAGAAGTCAAGTGGGAGCCACAATCCCTCAAGAGACAGAAAAGTCTCCATCATGTATTTGAGGTTTTTTTTTTTTTTAAATCTCCATTGTAGTGGGGGATGGGAGGAAGTCCCTGTGCTCCCCAACATCCTTATTACTACTATTTTGTCCCATTAATATAACACTTTTATTAAAAAAATCTCAAATGAAATAATATCCTTCAATTTTAGGTGGGTATAAAATCAAACATATCAAAATTATATTGCCTAATGGGACTCACAGAGTTTCATAAACTATAACACATAGCAAAATAACCAGATTTCCCATTAAGTTGTAATAACAGTGTCCCATGCCAATATATTCTGGTTAAGTATATATGGATTGGGCCCTAAGAATTTTCATTTCAGCACAAAACATAGGCAAAACTGTGATAATATTAAATCTGCTATGTCATTATACACATACACATACCCACACACATATATTTGAATAGGAGTTGACATTGTCTTGCTTTATTTTCTTCACATAGCATTTAGTCTTTATTAATAATCACAAAGGGTTTCCCTGGTGGCACAATAGCTAAGAATCTGTCTATAATGCCAGGGACCCAGGTTCAATCTCTGGGCTGGAGAGATCCCCTGGAATGGCTACCGACTCCAGTATTCTTGCCTAGAGAATCCCATGGAGAGAGGAGCCTGGCCAGCTATAGTCCATGCAGTTGCAAACTGTGGACATGATAAAGCACAACACACAGAAGTGAATTGGTCATATACCTAGTAACGGGCTTCACTAGGCTTTTAATTTAGGCTGACTGACTTAGTAATATTAGGAAAATTTAAGCCCTATTAAAAGATGATCAATTAAATATTATCCCTAAAATAATATGCATCGTTAGCCAACTCAGTTCTTGGTTCCTGGAAATTTCAGTTTAAAGCAGATACATGACCAAATGTTTCACTTTAACATTATGCTTTCTATACAACATGAGGTTCCTTGAGGTTCCTTGTTTCCTACAACAGAGAAAACCTTCCCCTCCCTCCAACTCCAGAGCCTAGTCAATGTGAATCTGAACACTGGAAGCATAGAATCAGTACTATTTCTCTCTGAACTTATCTCAGAGCTCACATCAGGATTTTTAGAAACCTTTTCAGTGTTCAGTTTTGTTTTGTTTTTAATCACCATGTTTTCTGTGGGTCAGATTCTGACTTAAATTTGTCTCTTTTTCTGAAAGAAATGCAGTTTAGTCTATGGAAGCCTAGTATATCAGATACATATTTTCATCATGTCTATAAATTTCCTCTCCTAGTATGTAAAATGCTATGAAATTCCAATAAGTCCCCAGTTGTAAACCAAATGAGCACTGCAAGTGATGTATCCTAATTATTCTGAGATAGCAGGAAAGAGTACCATCAATTCAGCTCAGTCATTCAGTCTTGTCTGACCCTTTGTGATCCCATGGATGGCAGCACACCAGGCTTCCCTGTCCATCACCAACTCCCGGAGCTTGCTCAAACTGATGTCCATTGAGTCAGTGATGCCAACCAACCATCTCATCCTCTGTCATCCCCTTCTCCTCCTGTCCTCAATCTTTCCCAACATCAGTGTCTTCTCTAATGAATCAGCTCTTTTCCTCAGGTGGCCAAAGTATTGAAGCATCAGCTTCAGCATTAGTCCTTCTAATGAATATTCAGGAATAATTTCCTTAAGGATTAACTGGTTCGATCTCCTTGCAGTCCAAGAGGCTCTCAAGAGTCTTCTCCAACACCACAGTTCAAAAGCATCAATGCTTTGGCACTCAGCTTTCTTTATGGTCCAACTCTAACATCCGTATGTGACTACTAGAAAAACCATGGCTTTGACTAGATGGACCTTTGTTGACAAAGTCAAGTCTCTGCTTTTTAAAATGCTGTCTTGGTTGGTCATAGCTTTTCTTTCAAGGGGCAAGCATCTTTTAATTTCATGGCTGTAGTCACCAGATGGTGCAGATGCAGTGATTTTGGAGCCCAAGAAAATAAAGTCTGTCACTGCTTCTAATGTTTCCCTATCTATTTGCCAAGTGATGGGATTGGATGCCATGATCTTAGTTCTCTGAATGTTGAGTTTTAAGCTAGCTTTTTCACTCTCCCTATTGAAAAGCACCATACTTCAATACAGATGACAGCTTTTTTATTCCTTTCCAAAACTCTGGGCTGCAACTCATTCCCCATCTGTATCGCTTTAAAGGTGAAGGGAAGTTCATTTGTAATAAAATAATCATAATCTGGGTAAAGTGGAATTCACCTGCCTGCACAACTGTGTGTCTGTGTACCACATGGTCCAACTCACATGCTTCTTAGAAGCACAAAGCAAAGTTCCTCCTCTCCATCCTGGCAGGTACCTTGGGGATGATGCTTTGTTATCATTGCACTCCTGGCCATAAGATCAATTGAGGAAAAATAAGGAAGAATATGGATATACCACCAAACCAATACACATGATAATCAGCATAAAGAGAAAGGCCACGATACTGTTGGAAAGCACAAACTGGATAAATAGGCTAAACCCAAGAAGATGATATTTTACATGGATGAAAGTAAATGCCTGTGTGAACATAAATCCAAAGCTCCCAGTGTACAAATAAATGTAGGGAGAAAATTGGCAAGGAAACAGAACACTAAAAAAGAAAATCCCAAGGATTCAATCTATAGTAAGCTTGATGTTAGAACAATTTGGTTTGGTTGCCAAAGTTACCATGAGAGCCGAGATGATCTAGAAATAAGCATTTTGAGAAGAAGTCTGTTCCTTTCATATACACTGCCTTGACTAATGAAATGAGTGTTTATATTCTTAGCCAATAAAGAAACCCAAGGCCATCTCCCTGCAATACATCTTTGTGATTTTAATAATTATACTAATGCTCTTCAACCCACAATGTGCTTCTAAATCACCTGTGAGCTTCATAAAAATTCAGACATTTGAACCGGGAGCCCTGTGGTTTTGTAGGGCAAGCATTTTTATAATTTGTGTAGGATCATATATCTATACCTCAAGAAAATCAATATAGAAGTATAAGAAATATACAAAGTTATAATATATATATATGGAAATTTAGAATTACAAAATAAATCACAATCATAAATATTAAGAAATTTCCAAGTATACAAATATAAAAATCATAAAATAATAAAATGCCAAAATCTGTAATTATGTTTGGTTATATATGATCTTCAGGGCTTCCCATGTGGCTCAGTAGTAAAGAATCTGCCTGTCAATCAGGAGACCCAGGTTAGATTCTTAGCTTGGGAAGATCCCCTGGAGGAGGAAATGGCAATCCTCTCCAGGATTCTTGTTGGGAAATCCCGTGGACTGAGGATCCTGACCGCCTACAGTCCATGGGATCACAAAGAGTCAGATGTAATTGAGCTCACATGTATATATGATCATATTATCTATAATAATGATTTTGCACAATATTGTTTCCAGAGGAAATAAAAATATAACTCAGTATTTTCCCTAGCATGGTTATGTGAAATCAGTTTATACTAATTTTAAGATAAGAAACAAATTCTGTTTTACATACATCATTTGTAATGCTATGTACATTTTTAGTACAGTTGACAAATTTGGTGGGAAAAAAATCAAGCTTATTTTTCTTCCCAACTGTAAAATGGCAGGCATGTTATATTCTTGAATTTTGAATGAATTTAAAAACTCTCTGAGCTTTACAGCAGCTTCTCACTAGCTATCTCTTTTGCACATGACAGTGTTCAGCTCAGTTCAGTCGCAAAGTCATGTCCAACTCTTTGTGAGACCAAGGACTGCAGTATACCAGGTTTCTTTGTCCATCATCAACTCCCAGAGCTTGTTCAAACTCATGTCCATCGAGTCGGTGATGCCATCCAACCATCTAATCCTCTGTCATCCTCTTCTCCTGCCTTCAATCTTTCCCAGCATCAAGATCTTTTCCAATGAGTCAGTTCTTTGCGTCAGGTGGCCAAAAGCATTGGTTTGCATCAAGTGGCCAAAGTATTGGAGCATCAGCTTTAACACCAGTCCTTCCAATGAATATTCAGGAATGATTTCCTTAAGGATTGACTGGTTCGATTTCCTTGCAGTCTAAGGGACTCCAGAGAGTCTTCTCCAACACCACAGTTTGAAAGCATCAGTTCTTTGGTGCTCAGCTTTCTTTATGGTCCAGCTCTCATTTCCATACATGACTATTAGAAAAACTAGCTTTGCCTAGATGTACCTTTGTTGGCTGACTATTTTTTTGAGCTTCAAAATTACTGCAGATGTTGATTGCAGCCATGAAATTAAAAGATGTTTACTCCTTGGTAGGAAAGTTATGACCAACCTAGATAGCATATTAAAAAGCAGAGACATTACTTTGTCAACAAAAGTCCGTCTAGTCAAGGCTATGGTTTTTCTAGTAGTCATGTATGGATGTGAGAGTTGGACTGTGAAGAAAGCTGAGCACTGAAGAATTGATGCTTTTGAACTGCGATGTTGGAGAAGACTCTTGAGAGTCCCTTGGACTGCAAGGAGACCCAACCAGTCCATCCTAAAGGAGATCAGTCCTGGGTGTTCATTGGAAGGACTGATGCTAAAGCTGAAACTCCAATACTTTGGCCATCTGATGTGAAGAGCTGACTCATTGGAAAAGACCCTGATTCTGGGAAAGATTGAGGGCAGGAGGAGAAGGGGATGACAAAGGATGAGATGGTTGGATGGCATCACTAATTCAATGGACACAGGTTTGGGTGGACTCTGGGAGTTGGTGATGGACAGGGAGGCCTGGTGTGCTGCCGTCCATGGGGTCACAAAGAGTTGAATACAACTGAGCGACTGAACTGAACTGAACCTTTGTTGGGAAAGTCACATCTCTGCTTTTTAATATGCTGTCTATGTTGGTCATAGCTTTTCTTCCAAGGAGCAAGCATCTTTTAATTTTATGCCTACAGTCATTATCTACAGTGATTTTGGAACCCAAGAAAATAAAGTCTGTCACTGTTTCCATTGTTTCCCCATATATTTGCCATGATGGGACCAGATGCCATGATTTTTGTTTTCTGAATGTTGAGTTTTAAGCCAGCCTTTCCACTCTCCTCTTTCACTTTAATCAAGAGGCTCTTTAGTTCTTCTTCACTTTCTGCCATAAGTGTGATGTCATCTGCATTTCTGAGGTTATTGATATTTCTCCCAGCAAACTTGATTCCGGCTTGTGCTTCATCCAGCCCAGAATTTCACATGATGTACTCTGCATTTAAGTTAAAAGGGTGACAACATACAGCTTTGATGTACTCCTTTCTGCATTATCAGTTCAGTCGCTCAGTCGTGTCCGACTCTTTGCGACCCCATGAATCGCAGCACGCCAGGCCTCCTTGTCTATCACCAACTCCTGGAGTTTACTCAGACTTGCTTCCATCGAGTCAGCGATGCATAGGTCAATACAAAACATAGGCAGCTCAGCTCGTTCCTTGTGGTAACTCAGAGTGGTTGGATGGGGAGGCATTTGGGAGGGAGAGCCAAGAGGGAGGGGTCATATATATACACACACAGCTGATTACTGTCATTGTACAGAAGAAACTAACACATTGTAAAGTGATTATATTTCATTAAAAATAATTAGTACAGAAAAATAAAAACTCTCTGAATGACAACATTTGTTAATATATTGTCTAAAACTATGTTAAGTGGCATGTTATGAATTTTATATATTTTACATTCTTACCAGTATTTCACAACACATCACCAAGAAATGCTAAACTATTTTATTTTCAAGTAATTTACTACATTTTGTCAATTGTGTTATCAAACAGTTCAAGAGCACTTGTGCTCAGTGCTTAGTCTCTCAGTCAAGTCCAACTTTTGTAAGGAATGATCTGAAATTGGTATAATCTTAAGTTTTATGTCATACACTGTCAATGTTTTAATAACTTTTATGATTTCATATAGAAATACATAAGATAAATTCAGTCTTCCCTGGTGGCTGTCAGTAAAGAATCTGCTGCAATGCAGGAGGCCTAAGTTCTATCCCTGGGTCAGGAAGACCCCCTGAAGAAGGAAATGGCTACTGACTCCAATGTTCTTGTCTGGAGAATCTCATGGACAGAGGAGTCTGGTGGGTTACAGTCCATGGGGTGCACGAGTTGGACATGACTTAAGGAGTAGGCATCACTAAGATAAATTCAGTTCATGGATTCATTTATAACAGATATGCTACCTAATCAAATATATTCATGAGAGGTGAGCACTTCCATTTGGATTACGGGATATAATTCTGTGTGTACAGTTTTACAATTCTGATAACTGGAATGATTTTCCACAGATTAATCTCTGGCTCCAGACATTTCAAACTCTGTGTATCCTGAGTTTCTCACTGACTTCTAAGGCAGGAATCAGATTCACATAATGGAACCTCCACTGGCCCTGCACTGTGTGCCCTGATGCCAGGAGGTGCAGCAGGGCCAGGTAGAATTGTTCCAGAAAACTAACTTGGAAAAAGCACAGTAGAGTCGATCCATCACCCATGGAATTACTACAATCATAAATATTTCCTGTTAAACCCAAACTCAGCTAAAACCTCCCTTAGTCCAATCCATAGGCAAGACTAGCCCAGATAACAGCAATCAAGGGGTGACTTAGAACTGCTGTCAAACAGAAAAAAACAGACATTCAAGTGGAAAATTAAGTTTCTGATATGATTCCTTACATGTCCTGCAGTGCCCTAGTTATCTCTTTTGATGTTACATTAGTTACATTGTGGACTTGCTCCTGTGACAGCTCAGTTGGTGAAGAATCTGCCTGCAATGCAGGAGACCCCGGTTCAATTCCTGGGTCAGGAAGATCTGATGGGTTACCCTACGCACAGCACTATTCTTGGACTTCCCTTGTGGCTCAGCTGGTAAAAAATCCACCTGCAATGTGGGAGACCTGGGTTCAATCCCTGGGTTTAGAAGATGCCCTGGAACCAGGAAAGGTTACCCACTCCAATATTCTGGCCTAGAAAATTCCATGGACTGTATAGGCAATGGGGTCGCAAAGAGTCGGACACTACTGAGTGACTTTCTTTCTTTTTTTTTTTTTACTTTATTTTACTTTACAATACTGTATTGGTTTTGCCATAAGATATGAGTACAGTGAACTTACAAAGGGTATATATTTGTTGCTGCTGCTGCTAAGTCGCTTCAGTCATTTCCGACTCTGTGCGACCCCATAGATGGCAGCCCACCAGGCTCCCCCGCCCCTGGGAATCTCCAGGCAAAGGTCAACCAAATAATAATAATCATAGTAAAACATGATGAAATCAGTCATTAGTGGAGTGGTTAACAGACACTATTCTAAGTCTGCATCATATAGTCTCATTTATATGAACAAGAACCTTACCTATTATATCACACTTGTAATAAAAGTGAGGCATGTAGAGGCTAAATCTTTGTCTGAAGTAACACAGCCAGTGGACAGCAGGGTCAAGGTCTGGCCCCAGACAACTGTGCATCACAGTCTATGATGCTTGTATCTTAAAATCTATCTCACAACAATTTAGTGAGACAGACACTGCATCACATATGTTGAAGATGTTGGCTTAGTGCCTTCTTGCTTGTGGTCATCAACTATCATCTGTCAAATCCCTGAAGGATGCAAGCTACTTTTGTTGATTTGTGTTATCAATATCTGAACACTTCTCAATTTTTGCTGTCATTAGAGCCATACTTTTCATCACTGGGAGACATTCTTTCCCATTCATGGATATCATTCAGGAGTAAATGTTACAAGATAGTTACAGAATGATCATTTGCACTTTCACATACCCTGAAGAGCACTATCACACTACTCAGTTACACAAACTTATCTACTTATGTGTGTGTAAGTATGAGTGTGTATATGAGTGTGTGCCTACACGTGCATGTTTGTGTGTGTCCCTCACAAACTAGTATAGTCCCTCACACTACTCAGTTACACAAATATATCTACGTGTGTGTGTATGAGTGTGTGCCTACACATGCGTGTTTGTGTGTGTCCCTGTCCATGTATAGACACGCATATGTACAGCTCAGTTCAGTCGCTCAGTTGTGTCAGACTCTTTGCGACCCCATGGACTGCAACACAGCAGGCCTCCCTGGCTATCACCAACTCCCTGATTTTACTTAAACTCATGTCCATTAAGTCAGTAATGCCATCCAACTATCTCATCCTCTCCCGTCCCCTTCTTCTCCTGCCTTCAATCTTTCCCATCATCAGGGTCTTTTCAAATGAGTCAGCTCTTTGCATCAGTTGGCCAAAGTACTGGGGTTTCAGCTTGAACATCAGTCCTTCCAGTGAATACTCAGGACTGATTTCCTTAGGATGGACTGGTTGAATCTCCTTACAGTCCAAGTGGTCAAACAGGAGCTTGCAAGAGTGAACGTCGACATTTTAGGCACACATACGTAGAAGCATATTATATATCCATACACATATTTTCATGCTTTTTTGTTTTCTCACTTTTAGAGCAGAATATATGGGGATTGATTTTTTTTTTTTGGAGAGAGATATCAAGATATTAGATGACATAAAGATTAACAAGAATCTGGTGGATGCCTAAAAATGATGGAAAATGGTAAAAGTGAAGACTTTCAGGTCATGATTAACGACCTGTACTAACCTGTAATTACTTTAAGACTCTGTGCCAACTTGTAGAAATATGTAAGTTTCATGTATATTATTTTTCACCTTCTATAACACCCCTCACTAATTTGGATCTTGATAAAAACATTTAACTATATAATAACTCTGAATTGCTAAGAAGGAGTTTATAAGTTGACATAAACACTTTTGGAAATTGTGCTCAATTTAGAGTAATGTAAGGTATCACTTGAAAAGTTTTATTTCTTTTTGATAGCAGTCCACTCTTGGGTAAGCTATTAAAGAGGGTGTTTCAAACAGTGGCTTAAGATGCATTTACAGAGATCACTTCATATGTTTCACTTGTGTGTACTTTAGACAAATACAACCAAACAGGTTATGTTTATCCTTAAATGAAAATGTGTTCTGATTAAAATCCATGAAAAGTGTGTGTGTGTGTGTGTGTGTGTGTGTGTGTGTATGTGTTGGTCACTCAGTCGTGTCTGACTCTTGGAAGTCCCATGGACTGTAACTCACCAGGCTCCTCTGTCCATGGAATTATCCAGGCAAGGGTACTGGAGTGGGTTGCCATTCCCTTCTCCAGGGGATCTTCCCATTCAGGGCTCTAACCCAGATCTCCCATATCACAGGCAGATTCTTTACCATCTGAACCACCAGGGAAGGCTATGTATATATGTAGGTATACATATGTGTGTATGTGTGTGTGTGTGTGTGTGTGTGTGTATGTTAGTGTATATGGTGGTGGTGGTTTAGTCACTAAGTCATGTCCAACTCTTGTGACCCCATGGACGTAGCCTGTCAGGTTCCTCTGACCACTGGATTCTCCAGGCAAGAATATTGGAGTGGGCTGGCATTTCCTTTTCCAGGGGATCTTTCTGACCCAGGAATTGAATGGGGATCTCCTGCATTGCAGGAAGATTCTTTACCAACTGAGCTACAAGGGAAGCCCCCAATATAGAATAATTTCAGAATTCGTTTTCTTTAGAGTGGCTATTGTATACATATACATATATGTGTATATATACATATACATAGAGAGCTGTAAGTATATCATATATAATACATAGAGAGAGCGCTGAAAGTTGGCTTAAAACTCAACATTCAGAAAACTAAGATCATGGCATCCAGTCCCATCACTCTGTGGCAAATAGATGGGGAAATAATAGAAACAGTGACAGACTATTTTCATGAGCTCCAAAATCACTGCAGATGGTGACTGAAGTCATGAAATTAAAAGATAACTACTCCTTGGAAGAAAAGTTATGGCCAACCTAGATAGCATATTAAAAAGCAGAGATATTACTTTACCCTTTCCAGTAGTCACGTATGGATGTGAGATTTGGACCATAAGGAAAGCTGAGCACCAAAGAATTGATGCTTTTGAACTGTGGTGTTGGAGAAGGCTCTTGAGAGTCCCTTGGAGATCCAACCAATCCATCCTAAAGGAAATCAGTCATGAGTATTCATTGGAAGGACTGATGTTGAAGCTGAAGGTCCAATACTTTTTCCACCCAATGCAAAGAACTGACTCATTGGAAAAGACCTTTATGCTGGCGAATATTGAAGGCAGGAGGAGAAGGGGACAACAGAGGATGAAATGTTTGGATGGCATCACTGATCAATGCTCATGAGTTTGAGCAAGCTCTGGGATTAGCTGATGGACAGGGAGGCTTGGCGAGCTGCAGTCCATGGGGTCACAAAGAGTGGGACATGACTGAGAGGCTGAACTAACTGACTGACTGACAGTAGTAACCTAATCAAAGGAACTGTATAAGAACCCATTAAGACAATCCATAAAGAAGTATACTTCATGGAAACTAAAACTCCACTAAAGGTTAACTAATGTAAATGGTATACATGTGCTGGGCAGGGCAGCATAATATGAGTGGAATTTACATATATTCCTTGTATGTTTGCAAAGCAAAAATCTTCATAAGTTTTATGAAATAAAAGATCTAATAAATGACAAAGCCATTTCATCTGGCTTCAGTGTCTACCACTGTATATACTGTTACTTTAAGGAAAGAGTCAAATTCTGAAAACTGATTTTCATCTTTTACATTATTCTTACTTTATTAAATAGACACATTGCAGATGAAGTTAGTAACATTCACAAATATTTAATTTTGTGTTTATCTGAAAAATCATATTTTGAAATGGGTACATAAAAATACACATGCATATTTTAAAACATTATATTTCTTCTGCCAGAAATATGCATCCAATGTCTTACATAAACTACTGTAATTAAAATCTCCACTTCAATGATGGCACTGGGCAAATATTATATATAGTATCTATTACACACATACACACACATGATATATTAATACAATATTTTTTACTATAAATAAAATGCTTATATATTAACACAACTGATTTTGAATTTTGAAGCCCTTTCTATTTCAAAAATATATAGAGATGTTAGTGAAGTATCTAATAGTCAAGTAACCATAATAAATTGCACACACCTAAGGCATCTTTTGTTGTTGATAATAGAAATCTATATTTTGGGGAATAAAACATGAGAGAGGAGTAGAAAGATCACAAAATCCATCTTATTTGTGCTTTCTAGTTATAATTAAAGATACATTAAAATATTGGGCTTTCCTGGAGACTCAGATGGAGAAGGAAATGATAACCCACTCCAGTATCTTTGCCTGGGAAATTCCATGGACGGAGAAGCCTGGTGGGCTACAGTCCATGGGGTTGCAAAGAGTTGGTCACTACTGAGCAACTATTCTTTTTTTTATTTTTCTATTAAAATATTAACCTTTAACAATGAATAAATCAATATTTTCATTTACTTGAGAATATATCTATATTATTTTTGAAGCAGAATTTTCCATAGTGATTTGTTACAGAATTTAGTATGCTCTTATCAACTAAAATTATCAGTTATCATTTTTTAGTCTAGAAATATAAAATAAGTAGTTACTTGATCATATTCATATTATAATACTTTTTATTAAAACCCTGAAATGTCTTGGAATACTTTGGTGCCCTGCCTATGTGTCAACCTCATCACTACCTGTGCCAATTCTAGGTATATAAAATGAATGGAAAAGACAGTTAAGAATAAAAAGCAGGGTTCTAATATAGCACTGTAAATCAACCATATTTCAATAAAAAACTAAAAATATAAATTAGAAAAGAATTAAAAGGAAATTTAATTTACTGCTTTTATGGAATGTTGATTTACTTGTAATTGACAAAAACATTGATTTTATATTTATGCATGGTTAATTTAAAAATCCAAGATGAATAATTACAATCAAGATTTACTTCCATCAAAGAATCAATAAGCAGATTGCAGTATAAACTTATAATGGGATAATATTCAGAGATAGTTGAAAAATATGTTATTGATTCACCCAACCACATGGATGAATTGTAAATATATTTTGTTAAATAAAAGAAAGAACGCTCAAACACTGCATCGTTTATCATTCTGTTCATATGAAATTTGGAAATCAAAACTATTTTGTCAGAATACATTTCAGCAGTTGCCCAAGGGTTGGAAAAGAAGAGGTGGGTGATTTCAAAGGGGTACAAATCAGACATTTTAGGTTGATGGACTGTTATATACATCAAGGATGGCAGTGCATGCATGATTCTATGTGCTTTGTTAAAATCAAGAAAATTGTACAACACAAATGTTTTAATGTACAAATAAAAAACAACAATTAACCAGGATTTCAGAGCTCTAAGTGTAACAGAGAACAGACTTGACTCTATATTGAATTATTCCTTTAGTTCTAACCCTTGTGCTCTGTCACTTGTGCTTAGCAATGCTGACTCTGCACCTTCATCTCAAAGGGCAACAGAATGTTGCTTGTTGTCTGAAATATACGTAATAGTCTATGCTGAATGCTCTGCCTCCCAGGCTTTAATTTTAAAACTATAATACTTCTCATTCATATAGAGATAAAAAGTTGCAGAACAGAATATAACATTTATCTTGTTGGAAGTTCACAAGAATATTGTGACCAGACCTACATGGACAGCTGTAGAAACAAAGGATCTGAAACCAAGGAGCTTGAAACTAACAGCCATTCTCTTCCCTTTCAGTATAAAAGAAGCCTGAACTCTAACTAAGGGAATGTGGTTCTTTAGGACGCTAGTACACCATCTTTCACTCTCCTGGCCTTCTGAACCAGTCCCTCTCCTTTGCCCCAACATCTCATCTCTCAGTTTATTGTCCTGTGTCCTGAAACAAGCAGCACAAGCTTGTACTTGGTAACATATACAAGGAAATGCACTCTTTTTAAGTATACAATTCAGAGGATATTTTAAATGGATAAAGTTGGACAACAGTAACCCTGTGTGATTAGTAAATCCATATACCCCACTCACCTGGAAAGGACTAATTTACTAACAGTTATGTCTTTTCTTGAGTTTCATAAATAGAATCATAAATTATATACTCATTCATGTGTTTTGCTTTTGTCACAAAACAAACTGTGTTTCATCCATGCTATTTTATTTATCTGTATTTCCCTTTTTTTGATGAAAAGCAGTCAATTGTATACATTTTTACCACAGTTTTTATAGAGAAGATGAGCATCAAGTTGTTTCCATCTTGGTAGGAATATGAATAGACTGATTTAAAAATTGACTATATGTATGCATACATTTATGTTTTAATTGATTTTTTGTCAAAATCAAAAAGAGGGACTGTTGAGTCATATAGTGACTATACATTTACTTGTGGAATGCACTACAAAGATGGTGTTTAAGCTGGCTACATCATTTATTTTCATCCCCACCAGCAATAAAGGAGAGTATGTATTATTTGTTGCAGACATGATTTTTAATTTGAGCCACTCTAATGGGTGTATACTAACATTTAATTGTCATTGTAATTTGCATTTAATTTGTCATTTAACTTGTATTTAATGACTAAGGATGTTGAGCATGTCTCCATAGGTTTATTAGACTTTCATTTACCTAGCTTAGTGAAGTATTTGTTCAGATCATTTATCCATTTAATATTGAGTCATTTTTCTTACAAGAAGGCAATGGCAACCCACTCCAGTACTCTTGCCTGAAAAATCCCATGGTCCGAGGAGCCTGGTAGGCTACAGTCCATGAGGTCACGAAGAGTCAGACATGACTGAGTGACTTCACTTTCACTTTTCACTTTCATGCATTGGAGAAGGAAATGGCAACCCACTCCAGTGCTCTTGCCTGGAGAATCCCAGGGACGGGGGAGCCTGATGGGCTGCCGTCTATGGGGTCACACAGAGTTGTACACAACTCTGACGTGACTTAGCAGCAGCAGCAACAGCAGCATTCATCTTAATATTGAGTCAGAACAATACATTGTATATTCTGGATATACAATGGATAAGTGTATAAGTCTTTTATCAGATATATGTTTTGCCAATATTTTATCTAAGACTGTAGTTTGCTTTTATTTTTCTTAACTGTCTTTTGAGAAGCAATACTCATTAATTTTTATTAGATTTCCCTTATCACTGTTTTTCTTTAATAGTTTCTGATTTCAGACCTAACAAAAAATATTGTAAGGAAGATTTTCTTGTAAATTTTTTTCTAAATATTATAAGGAAACTTTTCTCCTAAAAGTTTTATAGTTTTAGGGCTTACATTTAAGTCTATGATCAGCTCAACCATCCTGAATCATAAGCTTAAATCCCCAATGTTTGGTCTGAGGAACACAATCAATATTCAAATGTGTATTCAAGCAAAAGCCAGGATCAGTTTGGAAAGTGTGTAAATGAATGCACCTCAAGAAGAGAAACGTGAAATGTATTTCCTAAATCCCGAGTGTCTTGCATTTTGAGAATTAACTTATGTGACTCTGTGTGTACTATATTAATTGTTTGCCGTGGTTGATAAGCCTAGCTAATAATTTTTTTAAAATTTTACATAGGACAGATGTTCCAATGTGAGAAAATGTATTGATTCCCCAGTACTGTGGTGGTGGTGGTGGTCAGTTGTTTCCAGTTCTTTGCCGCCCGATGAACTGCAGCCCGCCAGGCGCCTCTGTTCATGGGATTTTCCAGGCAAGAATACTGGAGTGAGTTGCCGTTTCCTTCGCCCGGCAATCTTCCTGACCCCGGAACTGAACTCGCATCTCCTGTGTCTCCTGCGCTGCAAGAGGATTCTTTACCGGTGAGTCCCCAGGGAAGCACTCTAGTAGGATACCTCCATAAAAAGTTAGAAACATTCCAAAATAAAATTTGGCTATCCCTGGTGAAAGCCAAAGTAATTGAGAGGTAGTAGTTAAGAGGGAGATTCAACATCTTAAGATTTTATATTCACAGCAAACTGATTTTACATAAAGGCACGATGCTGACTCCAGACCCTCAGTGAGACTATGTCATTGCCAGTCTGTATTCTTTCCCAGAGAGTAAGAAATTATGCAGAATCATTAAAAACATACATACTACAAAAGCAAAAATCAAATTTCCTCTTCCTCTCCGTCAAATTTTCATCATATTTCTCTCCTGTTTTCACTCCATGCTGCTAACAATGTACTATCACTCACAGATTACACATCCTCAGTGAGACTGCTGCCTTCTAAGCCCACTTCAGTCCAGTTAGTCATTTTATATTAGTATGAAAGCCATATCAGAAAACCAATTTATTTTTACTCCAGTTAATCTCATGCTGGAAATTAACACAGTCTCCTACTCAGTTGATTTGGAAATTGTTTATCTTTTGTTCCCATTCTGACCTCAACAGATATGTTAAGGATATTATGGCAGACTTTTTTGTTGTTGTTTAAACAGAATGGTCATAGCCACAGGGAATAGACTTATGAACAAAACATGGTCCCTACAATTCAGAAAGTGATAACTGAGTAAGAGAGTGAGAAATGTAAGCACAGCAGGATAAGGTTTATACCCAGAGGCTTTTATGCCTAAGATGGTTAGCAGATGCGGGAATGCAGTGGTAGCTGAGATATGCTGCCCTAGACCCTCTCTGTGCTGGGAGTAAAGCACTCAGGATTGTAGAAGCCTCAAAAGGTGAAAATCAACACACCAGGAAAGTGATGAACATGAAAAATGCAGCACATTTTGAAGGAAAGAGTTATTCCCAGATTTTTTGTTTTAGACAAATATATAGTGATAATGACATTAATCTTAATGATTGCTAAAGCAGAAGCAGACACACCTACATATTAATTTTACCATAAAATAGTATAAAATTCAGAACATTTAATGTTTAAGAATTTTATATAAAATATTTCCTTTAAGTTTGGAATACTGTAGAGAGCCACCATATGATTTAGCAATCCCACTTTGGGGTATATATACAGAGGAAAAACATTTTTAAAAATGTGTTCATTGCAGTACTGTTTACAATAGCCAAGACATGGAAGAGACATAAAGCCCATCAACAGAGGAATGGATAAAGAAAATATGATACATTGACACAATAGAATATACTAAGCCCTCATAAAGAAAGAAATAATGTTATTTGCAACAACATTGAGGAACCTGGAGGTTATCAGACAACACTGATGAACCTAGAGGGTATCAGACAAGTATCATGTGATATCACTTATACATGGAATCGTTTTTAAAATATGATACAAATGAACTTATTTACAAAACAGAAACTTAGAGAGAATGAACTTATGGTTACCAAGGGAGAAGTTTAGGGGGGCAGAGGGATAGACTGGGAGATGGGGATTCACATGTACACACTGCTATATTTTTTTAAAGGTGCTATATTTTCTTAAAAGGTGCCTTTCCATGAAAAATAAAGACATAAATTCAAAAAGAAGTTTGGGATACTTTTATACCCTTTGCTTTTTGATTATTCTATACAATTATTTTATGTTTTATTTTTAACTTTTCTAATTCATAACTATTCCAGTGATTTAAGTGGTAATGCATGTCATTTTAACTCCTAAAATGATATATCTTTTTGCAAGATTTTTTAATTAAATGTTAGTTTGCTATGAATTTTTGTATGACTACTACTTCTATTAATTAAAGAACAGTTACAAGAGTAAAATACACAAGGGTATTTTAGAGGGAAGGATTTCATGTATCATAGTGAATATTAGTTTTTAATTATGAAGATTCAATTTCTTAGGCTACCTTATCGTGGCAGGAACTTAAAGTATACATAGATAATTAGTGTCTTATGGTTGAATGTTGAAGGAAGGGGCCTCCCAGGTACTGCAGGGTAAAGAATCCACCTGTCAATGCAGGAGATGGAGGCTCAATTCCAGGGTCTGGAAGATCCCTTGGAAGTGGAAATGACAACCCACTCCAGTATTCTTGCCTGGAAAATCCCATGGACAGAGGAGCCTGGTGGGCTATAGTCCACGGGTTCTCAGTGAGTCAGATACAATGAACAGGGACACACACGATGGTCCAAGGAAAGGCTGCAGTGACTACACCACTGCAGTCTAGTGTAAGGGAAATACCACCTTCACGTGGAAAACAAAATCCTGCAGTGCTGTTCTCTACTGAAGAGGGCCTTGCTTAGGAGGCAGATGAAAAGCTCATCCACAAAAAGGACGTGGCCTTAAAGATACACATTGGAAAAGAAAAGATCCAAAATAAATAAATTCCCATCCATCTTAGTGAAAACCACTATTCACAGAACAAATAAGATGAAAGCCCTACAGATGAACTATGAATAATAGGGTAGGGCGCATATATGGCACATTGAATACAAGCTGTTCAAACATAAAAACTGAAGAATAAGGACTCTTTGAAAGTTCATACTGGACATGAATACTCATAAATTATTTGAAAGGAGTTTCTCCACCTGGTGCCAAAGGAGGTTAGCTGTGATCAACAGTTAATTAACAGTGTTTACAACTAATCTGGTTGTCATGTAGAACACTGACCTAAGAATCCAAGCCTTACAATTCATCAGGAATGACATTTGCATATGAAAGCCTGATTATAGGTTATAGAGACTTCACTTTTTTTTAATAGCACTGACTCTATTTTAAATGCACTGGGGTGTGGGGGGGGGGGTTGGTTTCTCCTGGTGGCTCAGTGGTTAAGAATCTGCCTGCCAATGCAGGAGACCTGGGTTTGATCCTTTGTCCAGGAAGATCCCACATGCTGAGGAGCAGCTAAGATGGTGTACCACAACTACTGAGCTAGTGCTCCAGACCCTGGGGACTGCAACTACTGAGCCCACATGCTGCAAGTGCTGAAGCCTGCAAAACCTAGAGCCTGCGCTCCACAGGAAGAGAAACCACCTCGAGGAGAAGCCCGGGCACTGTAGCAAAGAGTCAGTCAGTCAGTGAAGTTGCTCAGTCGTGTCCGACTCTTGGTAACCCCATGGACTGTAGCCCACCAGGCTCCTCCATCCATGGAATTTTCTAGGCAAGAATACTGGAATAGGTTGCCATTTCCTTCTCCAGGGGCTCTTCCCAACCCAGGGATTGAACCCAGGTCTCCCGTATTGCAGGGAGATGCTTTACCATCTGAGTCACCAGGGAATCTGCAGCAAAGAGTAGTTCCTGCTAACTGCAAGTTGAGAAAAGCATGCACAGCAAGGAAGATCCCGCACAGCCAAAAATGAAGAAATAAAATTCAGAAAAATAATAAAAAGAAATAAATACACTAGGTGGAACAAGATTTATAGTTTTGGTCAGTTTAAATACTTCAACTTTTGCTTTGCTTAAAATTGAATCTTAACCTGTTGTATTTATTGCATATATTATGAGGGAATATTCTTAATTCTTGTTCTGAATTCTTGCTTCCAATTCTGTGTTAAAAAATAAGAGAAGTTTATTTTAAACAATGCAACTGGGAAAATGAACACAACAGTGTATGCATCAGATTTTAAGCTTCTCTAAGTAAATACAGCAAATTTATAGCTTATTTCCACATATTTTTTCATTCTGAATTTAATTACCAAATTCAACAAATGGTGATCTAGGCTGCTTTTGAGACCAAAAAAAAAAAAAAAAAGAAATTATAAGTCAGTCAATACTTCAAAGAGATGTCTCTGGCTTGTTTGCACATAGTGATAACATTACTTGTTAAGCAAAATGTTGTTGTTCAGTCACTAAGTCATATCTGACTCTTTGTGATCCCATGAACTGCAGCATGCCAGACTTCCTTGCCCTTTACTCTCTCCTGGAGTTTGCTCAAACTCATGTCCATTGCATTAGTGATGCCATCTAACTATCTCATTCTCTGTCACCCCCTTCTCCTCTCGCCCTCAACCTTTCCCAGCATCAGGATCTTTTCCAATGAGTCAGCTCTTCACATGAGATGGCTAAAGTATTGGAGCTTCAGCTTCAGCATCAGTCCTTCCAATGAATATTCAGGGTTGATTTCCTTTAGGATGGACTGGTTTAATCTCCTTGCAGTCCAAGGGACTTGCAAGAGTCTTCTCAACATCACAGTTTGAAAGCATCAGTTCTTTGGCACTCAGTCTTCTTTATGATCCAACTCACATCTATACATGACCACTGGGAAAAACATAGCTTTGCTTATATGGAGCTTTGTTGGCAAACTGATGTCTCTGCTTTTTAATACACTGTCTAGGTGTGTCATTGCTATTCTTCCAAGAAGCAAGTGTCTTTTAATTCTGTAGCTGCAGTCCCCATCTGCATTGATTTTGGAGCCCTAAAATATGAAATCTGACACTGTTTCCACATTTTCCCCACCAATTTGCCATGAGATGATAAGACTGGATGTAATGATCTTCATTTTTTGAACACCGAGTTTTATTTTTTTTTTTTGACTTTTATTTTTTTATTTTTATTTATTTATTTATTTATTTTTTTAATTTTAAAATCTTTAATTCTTACATGCATTCCCAAACATGACCCCCCCTCCCACCTCCCTCCCCACAACATCTCTCTGGGTCATCCCCATGCACCAGCCCCAAGCACGCTGCACCCTACGTCAGACATGGACTGGCGATTCAATTCTTACATGATAGTATACATGTTAGAATTCCCATTCTCCCAAATCATCCCACCTGAACACCGAGTTTTAAACCAGCTTTTCCATTCTCCTCTTTCACCCTCTTTAAGAGGCTCTTTTGTTTTTCACTTTTTGCCATTAGAGTGATATCATCTGCATATCTGAGGCTGTTGATATTTCTGCTGGCAATCTTGATGTCATCTTGTGATTCATCCAGCCCAGGATTTCGCATGATGTACCCTGCATTTAAGTTAAAACAAGCAGGAGCCTTGACATACTCCTTTCCGAATTTTGAACCAGTTTGTTGTTCCATGCCCTGTTCTAACTGTTGCTTCTTTTCCTGCATACAGGTTTCTCAGCAGGCAGGTAATGTTGTCTGGTATTGTATCCTTAGGTAATTCAACTCTATTTTAAAATACCCACAAAGAGAGGATGTACCTTTTGTAAATAGCTTTGCCCCAAATATCAGCATAATTCATTTTATCTAAGCATTTGCCCACATTTCAGTCTTTTTCCTTGTTAAGAGAAAAGTAATTTGATCTGAGGTCTTTCCAGGTTGTGAAGTCATAAATAATCCACCTGCCAATGCAGGAGATGCGAGAGACATAGGTTTGATCCCTGGGTCAGGAAGATCCCCTGGTGAAGGAAATGGCAACTCACTCCAGTATTTTTGCCTGGAAAATTCCATGGACAGAGGAGACTGGTGAGTACAGTGCACAATATTGCCAAGAGTCAAATGCGACTGAGTGAGTAAGTACCCATAATTTGATCTGAAGGAGTCAGAATTGCCAGGCAGTGCATGTACTGAACAGCAGCTCCAATCCCTGGGGCATGTTAGAAGCCTAGCCCAGTGGGAGCAGGTAGCAGAAAAATGATTTTCACAGAGCCCCCTGGTCACAGAGAGCACCCAGAATGCCCCTCCTCACTCCTCTGTTCCATCTATGGTTAGCGGGCTCATTCAAGAACTGATGGACCTTCTTCCTTGAAGTCTTCATGAAAAACATGCTTTCCTTTCCATTTCCCAGAATATGTTTCACCTCCTCCCTCTTCCAAGATCCTTTTCTGACATCCCATCCAATGCCCTCCCCCTCCCCCATGTGATTAGGCTTTCAAAAGTCAAGACATTTTTTTATCTGTAACATAAGACACTGTTATATTTTTTTTATCTCCTCTCCAACTCCAGTCTATGTCTCAGTATTCAGAGAGTGAATGCTTGTGTTTTAATATGTGAGTGATATTTTCATTTTCAACTGAAGCAATTTGCTTCACTGAGTCACTGTTACTGCTTAAACTGGGAAACGGCAAAGGGCAGAGGAGTAGGAAGATACACACACAGTCCACAGAAGAAAGTCAAGTGTGTAACCGTGAGTGTTCACCTGGAGAGGCCTTTGGCAAAAAGTGGAAACAAATCCCTACAGCATGCCATAGAGAATATCTTGATATTTGCTCTTTGGCAATGGAACCCCCAGTTCTCTCTG
This sequence comes from Ovis canadensis, assembly GCF_042477335.2. Classification (NCBI taxonomy): domain Eukaryota; kingdom Metazoa; phylum Chordata; class Mammalia; order Artiodactyla; family Bovidae; genus Ovis; species Ovis canadensis. The sequence continues at coordinate 109,895,417 of NC_091246.1, forward strand.
TACAAGAGATAAGTTCTGAGCGATTGCAAAAACTCATCGTGACTCATTCTGCCCTTCTTCTAGTGGCCCAGAAGCACTGCTTGCCTGTTCCTGCTAAAGCTGTTTTATCTCTAATGCTGTCCTTGGTTCTTATCAGTGCCATTTCCTTTCATGAAAAGGACGATAAATGTTGCAAGAGGAACACATGTTATTTTGAACCTCAAAGTAGAAACATAGTGTATAAGGCAGGTTAAAGGCAGTGCAGAATTGCAAGGGTAGGACTGGGGTAATGTACTGGCAGATATGCAATTACACACATCCTTGATAACAATATTTTACATCTTCAGAACTGGTCTAGAGTCCAGGGAGAGAAGGGGTTGCAATTACAGTTAAGGTAACTGACAGATTATTTACTTCAGAGCCCACTATAACTCCTGAAACCATGGACAAGCCCCCATGTCCTTATCTTTGGAAGTAAAATGCTGACTCAAGAGCTAACGATTGGGAAAGGTAAAGATGTAGAAACAAAAAATAGCTGTTGGGCTAAGGAACTGGTAACAATTTGGACTATAATTCTGCCATATAACAGAATCACCAAACTCCCAGTTTCCTGAAACATATAGATTTTAAAAAGCCTGATACATAGTCCTAAGTTGTTTTTACAAAAAGATGAAAACTGCTGACCACAAGAACACAGACCCTAGACTAGCTGAAACCAGAAGGTTGATTATGCTTGAAACTTCATCTTGACTCCAACAAATCCAATGAGCTGATCACACCCTGCTCTTAAACTGTATAAAATTCCTCACTGCCCTCTCCAGGGTGGGTCACATGGTCTTCAGGACATTAGCCCACTCTTTGCCTGGCAAAGGAATTAAGGCTATTGTTTTCTCAGTTCAGTTCAGTTCAGTTCAGTCACTCAGTCGTGTCTGACTCTTTGCGACCCCATGAACTGCAGCACGCCAGGCCTCCCTGTCCATCACCAACTGCTGGAGGTTACCCAAACCCATGTCCATTGAGTCAGTGATGCCATCCAAACATCTCATCCTCTGTCGTCCCCTTTTCTTCCTTCCTTCAATCTTTCACAGAATCAGGGTCTTTTCAATCAGGGTCAGCTCTTCGCATCAGGTGACCAAAGTATGGGAGTTTCAGCTTCAACATCAGTCTTTCCAATGAACATCCAGAACTGATCTCTTTTAGGATGGACTGGGTGGATCTCCTTGTATCCAAGGGACTCTCAAGAGTCTTCTCCAACACCACACTTCAAAAGCATCAATTCTTTGGCACTCAGCTTTCTTTATAGTCCACCTTTCCCATCCATGCATGACTACTGGAAAAACCATTGCTTTGACTAGATGGATCTTTGTTGGCAAAGTAATGTCTCTGTTTTTTAATATGATGCTGGATCATCAAAAAAGCAAGCCCATTCCAGAAAAAAACATCTATTTCTGAATTATTGATTATGCCAAAGCCTTTGACTGTGTGTATGACAATGAACTGTGGAAAATTCTGAAAGAGATGGGAACACCAGACCACCTGACCTGCCTCTTGAGAAACCTATTAGCAGGTTAGGAAGCAGCAGTTAAAACTGGACATGGAACAATAGACTGGTTCCAAATAGGAAAAGGAGTACGTCAAGGCTGTATATTGTCACCCTGCTTATTTATCTTATATGCAGAGTACATCATGGGAAATGCCAGGCTGGATGAAGCACAAGCTGGAATCAGGATTGCCGGAGAAATATCAATAACCTCAGATATGCAGATGACACCAAACTTATGGCAGAAAGTGAAGAGGAGCTAAAAAGCCTCTTTATGAAAGTGAAAGCGGAGAGTGAACAATTTGGCTTAAAGCCCAACATTCAGAAAACTAAAATCATGGGATCTGGTCCCATCACTTCATGGGAAATAGATGGGGAAGCAGTGGAAACAGTGTCAGACTTTATTTTTGGGGGGCTACAAAATCACTGCAGATGGTGACTGCAGCCATGAAATTAAAAGATGCTTACTCCTTGGAAGAAAAGTTATGACCAACCTAGATAACATATTCAAAAGCAGAGACATTACTTTGCCAACAAAGGTCCATCTAGTCAAAGACAGCTCGATAAAGGACAGAAATGGTATGGACCTAACGGAAGCAGAAGATATTAAGAAGAGGTGGCAAGAATACACAGAAGAACTGTACAAAAAAGATTTTCATGACCCAGATAATCATGATGGTGTGATCACTAATCTAGAGCCAAACATCCTGGAATGTGAAGTCAAGTGGGCCTTAGAAAGCATCACTATGAACAAAGCTAGTAGAGGTGATGAAATTCCAGTTGAGCTGCTTCAAATCCTGAAAGATAATGCTGTGAAAGTGATGCACTCAATATGCCAGCAAATTTGGAAAACTCAGCAGTGGCCACAGGACTGGAAAAGATCAGTTTTCATTCCAATCCCAAAGAAAACCAATGCCAAAGAATGCTCAAACTACTGCACAATTGCACTCATCTCACATGCTAGTTTAGAAATGCTCAAAATTCTCCAAGCCAGGCTTCAGCAATATGTGAATTGTGAATTCCTGATGTTCAAGCCAGTTTTAGAAAAGGCAGAGGAACAAGAGATCAAATGGCCAACATCCACTGGATCATGGAAAAAGCAAGAGAGTTCCAGAAAAACATCTATTTCTGCTTTATTGACTATACCAAAGCCTTTTACTGTGTGGATCACAATAAACTCTGGAAAATTCTTCACGAGATAGGAATACCAGGGCACCTGACCTGCCTCTAGAGAAATCTGTATGTAGATCAGGAAGCAACAGTTAGAACTGGACATGGAACAACAGACTGGTTCCAAATAGGAAAAGGAGTACGTCAAGGCTGTATATTGTCACCCTGCTTATTTAACTTATATGCAGAGTACATCATGAGAAACGCTGGACTGGAAGAAACACAAGCTGGAATCAAGATTGCCAGGAGAAATATCAATAACCTCACATATGCAGATGACACCACCCTTATGGCAGAAAGTGAAGAGGAGCTAAAAAGCCTCTTGATGAAAGTGAAAGAGGAGAGTGAAAAAGTTGGCTTAAAGCTCAACATTTAGAAAACGAAGATCATGGCATCCAGTCCCATCACTTCATGGGAAATAGATGGGGAAACAGTGAAAACAGTGTCAGAATTTATTTTGGGGGGGCTCCAAAATCACTGCAGATGGTGATTGCAGCCATGAAATTAAAAGATGCTTACTCCTTCGAAGAAAAGTTATGACCAACCTAGATAGTATATTCAAAAGCAGAGACATTACTTTGCCGACTAAAGTCCGTCTAGTTAAGGCTATGGTTTTTCTAGTAGTCATGTATGGATGTGAGAGTTGGACTGTGAAGAAGCTGAGCACCAAAGAATTGATGCTTTTGAACTGTGGTGTTGGAGAAGACTCTTGAGAGTCCCTTGGACTACAAGGAGATCCAACCAATCCATCCTAAAGGAGATCAGTCCTAGGTGTTCATTGGAAGGACTGATGCTAAGGCTGAAACTCCAATACTTTTGCCACCTCATGCGAAGAGTTCACTGATTGGAAAAGACCTTGATGCTGGAAGGGATTGGGGACAGGAGGAGAAGGGGATGACAGAGGATGAGACGGCTGGATGTCATCACTGACTCGATGGACATGAGTTTGGGTAAACTCCGGGAGTTGTTGATGTACAGGGAAGCCTGGCATGCTGCAATTCATGGGGTCACAAAGAGTTAGACACGACTGAGCAACTGAACTGTCTGAGGCTGGTCATAACTTTCCTTCCAAGGAGTAAACGTCTTTTAATTTCATGGCTGCAATCACCATCTGCAGTGATTCTAGAGCCCCCCAAAATGAAGTCAGCCACTTTTCCACTCTTTCTCCATCTATTTGCCATGAAGTGATGGGACTGGATGCCATGATCTTAGTTTTCTGAATATTGAGCTACTTCACACCAAACTATATCTCCATGTTTCTATTTGGCTCTGGTGAACAGAGGCTGAGTTTCAGCAACACCCTGGGCTTCTGAATCCACTGAGAAACATCAGTGTGATCCATTATATAGCTATTAAAAAGTCCTTGCACAGTAATAGCCTTTTCTCTTGAACTGTACCCTTCTGTTTTCATTAAGTCTATTCTCTCTCGGAAATAAATTTAGAATTATTATCCTTATTTTCCTGAATTGTTAGAGAAAATCTATCCACAAATCTTTGTGTAAAGAGAAGTAAATTACCAATGCCTGCCTTGAATTAAGTTCATACAGCAGTCCAACATGTAAAACATATAAAAGCAAATCCAAAATAAAGTTGAAAAACTACAGTCATGCTACCCAACTTTCTACATGGGCTTCCCTCGTTGCTCAGCAGTCAAGAATCTGCTGGCAGTGCAGGAGACACAGGTTTGGCCCCTTAGTTGTGAAGATTCCATGAAGGAGGAAATGGCAATCCACTCTAGGATTCTTGCCTGGGATATTCCATGGACAGAGGAGACTGGTAGGCTACAGTTCATAGGGTCACAAATAGTCAGACACAACTTAAGGACTAAATCACCACTACTCTGTAACTCCCTACTGACACCATAGTTCATCAGAGAACTCCATCAAACAGGCATTTAAAACTCATGGAACTCAAACTAGCAACCGGAGCTCTGTACCAACTTAGAGGGGTAGGATGGAGAGAGAGGTGGGAGGGAGGTTCAAGAGGGAGGGGACATAGGTATACCCATGGCTGATTCATGTAGGTGTTTGTCAGAAATGAACACAATACTGTAAAGCAATTATCCTCCCATTAAAAATAAATAAATTTAATTAAAAATAAATTAAAAAAAAGAAACCTGTCTAATGCAACCTAATTTCTCATATGAAAAGTGAACGTGTTAGTCACTCAGTTGTGTCTGAATCTTTGCAATCTCATGGACTAATCTCAGGCTCCTCTGTTCATGGAATTTTCCAAACAAGAATACTGAAGTGGCCTGCCTTTTCCTTCTCTAGGGGATTTTTCCAACCCAGGGATTGAATCCAAGTCTCTGGCACTGAAGGCAGATAATTTACCAGCTGAGCCACCAGGGAGGCCCATTTCTCATATAAGGGGCTGTGCATCCCTCACAATAGGTAAAATCATTGGCAGACCTTCTAACAACCTTGAAACGAAAACCCAGCTCTTAAGTGGTTGTTTAGAGTCTTTCTACTAAGCTATGAAACAGTTTATATTTTAAATTGTTCAGTCCATGAAAGAAATATTCAGAATGGGAATTACTTTAAAGGGAAAAAGAAACTTGAATTGGAGAAATAATTGTTCCTATTTTTCAATCCCTGTATTGTGCTGTTTATCACTACTTCAAAACTGCAAAGTTAAAAGTTATTCATCATTGGGTTCAGTGAGCCTCTTTGAGGATCGTTTCCCATTGTAGAGAGTTTGTCTTCATCGTCTGCTTCTCAGCTGCATCTTCTGACAGGAAGCTGACTACCCATGAAAATGACTGGAGCTTGAATGTGAGATGCTCAGCGTTTTCCTGCTGGCAGCTGAGAAATGACATTGGCAAAGGGATTTTATTCAGTGATTTCTACCCCACTGACATGAAAGCATTACTGATAAATGCCATATTTATTTCTTCTGACTTTGAAGCTGTGTATCTATGTGCTTTTGAATTAAAGCTCATAAATAATTCTTGCTGCATTCTCTGGTTCCTCTAGTTCTCTTCAGTGATCCATTGATTGTATTAGAATGCAAAGACTTGTTTCCAGATTAATTCAGAAGCAAAGAAAAATTCTACATCTCTCAAAGACCAAACATACTGATGAAGAGGAGTTAGTATAAGACTGTGAAAAAGGTTTTGTAAAATATAAGAGCAACTCAGACTTTACCAAGTCAAAATTTAATACAAAAATACAAATGACAGCTTTGTTGAAAGAGATACAAAACTCTAGAGAACTAACAATAAATGAAAGGATGAGAAAATCTTAACATTAAAAATCTAAATAAAACAGTTTTTAAAAACTAACATATCCTTCTGTTATGACTTAAGCATTTTATGAGCTGTCAAGCTACTTTGTCCTTCATGGCAAAAATACAGAAATAAATGTGCACTTCATAAATATATTTTGGTGAACTTGACTCTGTCACAGTCTAATTTTTATGATTTTGGAGAATAATAATCTTTGAGGAATTCTAAAATAAAAAAGAAAACTCTGAAGTTATTTGAGATTAATTGCTTTGGAAATTGCAAATATAGATGCTTTGATCATAAGCTTAAATAAATGCTAAATAAGAAAGAATAGTAAGTTGCTTTATCAGTCCCTAAGGCTTTTGTCTAGAGCTTACTGACTTGGAAGAGTAGAAATGTGAGATCAAAAGTAGCTAAGATAAAAATAGGTCTATAAGCTAGACCAATATTTAACAACAAAATGCTAGAGATATTAAGTGTAAAACAAACAAACAAACAAACAAACACACTATTGGGTTCTCAAAATACCATCAGTCTCCTAAGCCTTGAAGGCCCAGAATGCAAACACTTACCTAAAAAAGCCACTCTCTGGACCTGCAATGCTGACTTACATACTGGGAACTCATGTGACTTGTTCAAGGTCACACTTACCTCCTTCTATTCATCGCCTGTCCTACAAATAGGAAAAACACATGGTCCTATTTGTCCTATTGCCCTGCAAATAGGTATTGATGCTTATGGATAAAAATGGGCACTTTGAAGTGTTTTTATCCCATACTTCTATTTTCAATCTTGGTGGCACTTTGGTTTCACGACTTCAGTAGGTGTGGGGCTGGATTGGGTCAGGCAAGTGAGGGCCAGTGGGGATGAGCTGGCCCTGGTCCTGCCCTGTGAATTCTCAACCCTCTCCTGTACGCTATACAGCTGTTGACTGCTCTATAAATGTGTGGAGGGTAACTTTTGGATCATTAATTACCTGAGACTTACTCTAACTGCCCGGCACATAAATGAGAAGTGTCTAAGAACCATTGCAATGTGCTTATTGGGAGCATGTCCTGGATTACCGGAAATTGAATTCTGGACCTGTGGTTTGATTTCGCTAGCTGTGTGACCCTAGATGAGTTACGTCATCCTCTGGGCTCTGGTTTCTTGCCTTGTCAAACAGGGAGGGGGACACCAGAAGGCGCTGAGTAAACACAAAGCACCTGCCACAGTGCTTCACGGACCCACGGACCGTAAACACTACATCTTGGGTATTTCCAATATTTCTAATAGAGAAGGATTAGGTAAATCAGGACAGGCCTATACTTTTTCTTCAAACTCTATTAAACCTTGTGTAACATTTTGCAAAAATCTATACCCACAATTGTCAAATAGCAGCTTTTTGTATTTAAATAACCGACAGTACACAACTACTAGAGAAGGAAGTGTCGACCGACTCCAGTATTCTTGCCTGGGAACTCCCATGGGCAGAGGAGCCCGGCGGGCTACAGCCCACGAGGTTGCAAGGTGTCTGACACAACTCAGTGACTACACCATCACCACCACACGACTATACATTTTAGCATGTCCCGTGGTGGCAGCGAATGCCTTCCCCCGCCCCCAGATCTATGAACATCTGGTCTAATGAGACACAGGCAGTCCTGGATGGGAAACCAGTTTATGGCTCACATGGTGAACAGGAAGTGGATTCCTTCAAAGAGAGAGGCTCAAGTTGTGTGTGGAGATAAACGGTAACAGGGAGAGGCAGGTGGCTTGGGGTCTGTGCGGTGACCGCTGGGCGGAGTGGATGGGCGCCCTACTGTGGCGTGGACTTCCACCTGTGGCCTCAGACACCAGGTGTGGGGCTGCCAGGGACTGGCGGGGGGAGTTTCTGACACAGTTACTCAGACGCACAGCAAGGGGAGGGCGGGTAACCAGAAAACCATCATCTTGCTAACATCAACAACGGAATCTTTTTATTATGCTTTCTTTCTATATTTGCATCATTTACAGTGATTCCACATTAAATTGTAAGAATCTCACTACTTCAATCTGACTTTTAATGCAATTATGTCTCACATGTTTACACTGAGCACTATCATTTATTATTATTTTAATATATTCCTTACATTGATGGTATCATCTTGGTTTATGTTCCTTATATAAGTAAGCTATAGAATATATGAATTTCACTTTACTATAGGAAACCATGTTATAAAATTTTTGTTTCTAAAAAATGTCACTGGGTCCTATAGGTTTGAGAATATCTGAATTAAAATATGGACTTTCCTGAGATTTAGAAAAATAAATAAGGAGGGGTAGGGAAATGTTAAGGGAACATTCATAAAATGACATTTTTTCCAAGTGTTATAACATGCAATATTATCCCCCAAGTGAGTTCATTATTTTAACTTTATATATATATATATATACATATATATATATATATATATACTAGCCTACATACGAATGATTTTTGGAACAAGATGCTTTGTCCCAAATCTTTCAAGGAAAGACCTTTATTGAACAATCTATGCTGCAAATTTTAAACAGGATAAAAGAAAAATTGGTATACGCCAGATGGATTTCATAAACCCAGCTGGTGATCCATGAGTTTGGAGGCCTTAGGCTGGATTAGCTGCCTTGAATTTTTTAATTAATTGCTTTAAGGAATTGATTTATAACCACTGAGACTGCTGTGTAGCAACCAAAAAGTTATTTCACAAATAACTACAGAAAATACACCCTTGGAATCAACAAACTGCAGAATTCAGGTTAGGGAAAAACATTGATAAAGACAGCCTATTTACTGAGGCGTTTAGAGTGATAGAATTAAATGGTCTCTACAGAGAAAGAGAAACTATATAACGAAGTTCTACAAAATAAAATTTCTGAGGTTCTGTGGTCATCCTCAATTGGTAAGTACACTTCATTTTTTGGTGGGGGGCAGAGATGAAATATTTTGCATCTTCCCACTGTATGCTTTGGGGTGGGTTCTAATAAAGTATTTATTATGCATAGTATACTATTCAGACATTTTTGCATTAGTGATGCTTAACAAGCTAAAGAGAGGCAGGGTTGTTTTTCACTGACCCTATTGTTCATATTTCTATTCAATTTCATTTCCCCAAGAAAGGGAGGTTATTTACCCCTGAATGCGACCAAGCCCAGGGTGTTCTTCATCTGCTGGTGTAGATAAAAGCAAGGGCAGGGGTGCCCTGTAATCTGGCATTCATTTGTCATTTTTTAGAATCATACAATAGTTAATTAGGGTTTCCCTGATAGCTCACCTGGTAAAGAATCCACCTGCAATGTGGGAGACCTGGGTTCAGTCCCTGGGTTGGGAAGATCCTCTGGAGAAGGAAAAGGCTACCCACTCCAGTATCCTGGCCTAGAGAATTCCATGGACCGTATAAGTCCACAGGGCCTCAAAGAGTATGTTCACTTTCAATAGTTCATCAAAAGATACAAATGTTTCATGGCCTCTCATTATTATAAACAAGTATGATACTCATTTCTTGAAAAGTCCATCCTTATTGTTAATTTTTATTCTTCTTTTAAAAAATAGTTTTTATCAGTATTTTGTTACATCTATTTATTTGCTACTCATCTGACTGTGCCAGATCTCAGTTGTGGCACGCAGCATCATTGTTGTGCCACGTTTCTTCACTGTATAATCACACAACTTGCTAATGACGAGAAACTGAGTTATTAAAACAACTGTAAGACTCCTCATTTGTGGGTGTGTGTCCATGTGAATTTTCTGACTCTAAAGATGACTGTCCCCTCAACTTTCAGAGAGAAAATAGTTAGTCTTTTAGAGCAAAAATGTCATATTTGTTTGAAGCTGACTTCTCATTTTATTTTCTTTTTTATTCCTTTCTCTTTTTCCCTCTCTGTAAACGTTAAAGATTAATTAGTCAGGAAAAAGCATAAATAAAACATGTCATTATGTGAAGACTTTAGGGATATTTAAATCCAGGTAAGAGTTATAATACCTAAATAAAAGAAAGAAAATATATTCAATGTTTTGTGTTTTTTTGTGGATAGTGAAAATATTAATACATCATATATATATATATATATATGTAATAGTCTTGGTTACTATAGCTATAAGTCTGCTCCTATTTTTATTCTGACAAATATAATAGTCATATAACATATTATTTCATGTCCTGCTGAACTTTAAAATTTAAGTTTTTAAAGTTAATAAAGCTCAAAGCTCAATACTGGATGCTATGACCACAGATTCGATCTTGGCTCCTTTAGGAGGATGAATTATCTTGCTTTATGCTTTCTTCATGATTTTATTGCCTTTCTCAATGTGTAAACAACACAAACTAAAAATTTTTTTAGTTACATTTTCTTATTTTTATTTTCATATATATTTAATATTTAACCATGTAATGCATAATTATGCCTTGGAAATAAAAAGCCAGTTTTAAATTAGTCCAGTTTTAAATACTTAAAAATTATATTTTATGTATCCCAATTATTGTTGACTAAAATAAGACTGAAGTATATATTCCTATATGATCTCCTATATGTATAATGTTGAAAAATTAAACCACAAACTCTTCTTAATGGGTAAATATTAGAATCATATGAACTTCTATCATATTGTGTAGATAATTGTGCTATTTAATAATTGTGGATATTTAGATGGATATTTAGATGACCTAAGGAAGATAATATATTCATTTAGGTTGATTCATATTTTTCTAGTAGGCAATCTTGGTGATCTACTAAACAAGTGTTGCAGCTATTGATAATGCTAGTTCACAATCATGCCTGCAGAAAATATTACTCAATAGAAGATTCTTGCTTAAATAACATTAAAGTAATTTTTCATCTGCAATATAAATGGATATTGGCTCTATGCTTCATGAATCTTACTGATCAAAACAAAACAGAGAAAAATAAATATGCAAGCATAGTTAAATGATTAAAGAAAATGTTTACATTATTTTACACAAAAGGAGTTCACTTAATAGATTATCTGTTTTCAGGAATTGGAATACTTAATAAAAGATTATATATTAGTTTGCTGGGCTGACTCCACAGATGAAGGAGCCCAATCAGTATGCATTTGTTTTCTTTTTCTTTCAATATTTATTCATTTATTTGGCCGTGTTGGATCACAGTTGGACCATGTGGAATCTCTAGCTGGGGTACCAGAGCTTCTAACTGTGGTATACCGGCTTAGATGCCTTGCAGCACCAGGGGTCAAACCCAAGTCCCCCGCATGGGAAGGTGGATTCTTAACCGCTGGGCCACCAGGAAACCCCTGGGCATTTGTTTTCTGGCACTCTGGAAGCTAGAGGTCCAGGATCAAGGGTCAGAGGGGCCTGTTTCTTTGGTGGCATCTCCCCTCTGCTGGCACAGTGTCTTCCTGCTGTGTCCCCATGGTCTTCTCTCTGTGTGCAGGTGTCCCTGGGATCTCTCTCTGTGTCCTCGCCCCCTCTTCTAAGGACACACCACAGACTGCATTAGGCCAAACTAATGGCATCATCCTCACTTTTCACTTTCATGCATCGGAGAAGGAAATGGCAACCCACTCCAGTGTTCTTGCCTGGAGAATCCCGGGGATGGAAGAGCCTGGTGGGCTGCCGTCTATGGGGTTGCACAGAGTCAGACACGACTGAAGCGACTTAGCAGCAGCAGCAGCAGCAGCAGCAGCAATCACTCCTTCAAGGCCCTGTCTCGAAGAACAGTCACAATCTGAGGTACTCAGGAATAGGGATTTAATTTAGGAATTCTCCAGGTACATAATTTAGCCCAGTGTGTGAATAATGCTTTCTAATTTTTTTTCTAAGCCAATTTTTCCAATTTATGATTTAAAGATGCTGATTTCATTTAGATAGCTTACCATTTTAAAACAAAAACTGGAATTTGCTGCTTAATGGTATTTAAACATGTGAAGATTTCATTTAAATATTGATGCAGACTTTTCCAGAGAAATGGGAAATAAGGTTTGAAATAAGCTCATCTGGCAGGGAGATTAGCACTGATTGGTCCCTACACTTCACAAGTCTGCGCTCCCCTCTGGCCCCTCTTCCACCTGACCTGTCTTATGGGCTAGTGGTTCTCTTCAGGTATTTGAACAGCGGACACCTCTCCTAAGCCACTGAAACCAGTTAAGCTCCAGATGCGAGAGTCCATGTTGCATATATGCATAAGAGCCATATAACTTTATCTTTGCTAATATTTGTTTGTTATTTATTTTCAGAGTAATGCTGACTTACAATATTAGTTTAACATCAGGTTAGGTATACAATATAGTGATTTAGTACTTTTATAGACTCAAGATCATACAGCATTTTTATAATATTATTGACTATTATTTTCCCTGTGCTGTGATATTATATTATATTCCTCTGACTTATTTGACTCGCAACTAAAAGTTGTACCTCTTAATCCTCTTTACCTAGTTTGCCCAATTCCTTACTCCTAGTCCCTTTTACAACCACCAATTTGTTCTCTGTATCTGAGTCTGTATCTGTTGGTGTCTTTTATTTTATTTTTTTAATAATTGTGGTGGTTTTTGTTTTTTTAATATCTTTCTCTGTCTGACTTTTTCTTTTAGTATAATACCCTCTTAGTACATCTACATTGTTGCAAATGGCCAAATTTCTCATTGTTCATTGCAGCAATATTTACTGCAGTCAAGACATGGAAGCAACCTAAATGTTTATCAACAGATGAACAGATAAAGAATATATATATATACATATATATATATATATTATACACACACACCAGTATATATACTGGTATATATGCTGCAATGGAATGATATTCAGCCATTAAAAGAAGGAAGTTTCCATTTTTTCCCAAGCACCAAAATGTTTAATAAAAATCTGCATAAATTATCTGTTTTATTTTTGTCTAAGTGTTTTCATGCCTTTGATATTAAAAAGTGAACATTTGTTCAAAAGTTTCTGTATTGTGTGGTGTCTTAAATATCCATAATAATATCATTATGATTTTTTAAGCTGTATTGTACTGGGGAATAGTTGATTAGCACTGAATAGTACATGGGGTTCTGCTCAGTGTTATGTGGCAGGAGGGGGCTTGGGGAAAGAACTGATACATGTATATGTATGACTGAGTCCCTGTGCTGCTCGCCTGAATCTACATAACTTTTTAATGATTAAGTTTATAATGGAAAACACATATCTGTATTATAAACATATATAATAAAATGTAGACAAGATAATTTCCATTCCAAATATCTACCACATTAAAACAGGGATTTTGAACAGAGACGTAAGCTAAAATTCTGAAAGACTGTAGTTGGAAAAGAAAAAAAAAAAGGACCGACATTACTTAATGAAAGCAGTTTAGTCCTTTTAAGTTAACCTGCCATTATTTATTGTGATTGTAGTTTTATATTCAATGAAATCCAATATGCTACTCTAAATAATTGTTTCTTTTGAAAGCAATTAAAAAAGATTAAGATTTTTGTCATATTATCATTTTGTCTTAATTTTATGTCTACCATCATAACTATTTATTTCATATTCATAAATTGATAGAAATAGATCTTCCTCTTACACCTGACTTATTTAATCTTTGTTAAAATCCAATTTGGGCTTGATTTCTTTTGTTTAGCCCTTTAATCTTTTATTTTTCTGAATTACATGGACAAAATACCACTTTAGTTTTGCCCTAAATTATGGCACATGGCAAATGCTTTTCCAGCTTTTTCTTTATACACATTCCAAGTGATATATTTTTATTAACTACTCTATAAATTTTTATACTTGTAGCTAAAACCAGCATATAAGAGTCACAACTAACATCATTTCTTCTTATCAAAAGTTAGTGATAAGTAAATACATCATTTAGGTGTGAAAAGTCAAACAATAACTACTAATTTTAAGTTTTCGATTCTACTTTTCCTAACCAGATCCTGGGAGATACAAATATATTGTGCAATTTTTAGCAGTAAGTGGAGCCACTATTTTTCCCATTGAAATGTATGATTTATTTTTTTAATTTGAAGTATTTCTGTCTACAGTATTTCTGTTAATACTAGTAAATTCAAAATTTCATAGTTAAAAGGGTGACTACATGATAACTAAGTTTCCAGGCACCTTCTCGTTTGCACCCCTCCCCATACACACGCCTGGCCAGAGCACGACTGGGGATTTCTGCTGTAACTTTGCCCTGTCACCTGGTATGCATTCAGCAGTGAGAAGCTGGAGTAAGAGAAAGGGTGTGCGTAATAGGTGAGAGCGTGTCATGCAGGCATCTCACACCAGCGGCCCGCACCTCCTGGCGTGGCCGCCCGATCTGCCAGCTCAGTGGGCTATTCTGCTGTTGATACTTCATTATCTAACAGAGAAGAACAGACCCGACTCCATATTGAATCCATTTAGCTGTAACCCTTGTGTTCTGTTTTCTGTGCTTAGTCATGACCCCATGGACTGCAGCACACCAAGCTTCCTCATCCTTCACTATCTCCCAGAGTTTGCCCAAGTTCATGTCCATTGAGTCTGTGATGCCATCCAATCATCTCATTCTCTGATGTCCCAATCTCCTCCTGCCCACACTCTTTCCCAACATTAGGGTCTTTTCCAATGACCTGGCTCTTTACCTCAGGTGGACAAAGCTTCAACTTCAGTATCAATCCTTCCAATGAGTGTTCAGCGTTGATTTCCTTTAGGATTGACTGGTTTGATCTCTTTGCTGTCCAAGGGACATGCCAAAGTCTTCTCCAGCACCACAGTTCAAAAGCATTATTTCTTTGGCACTCAATCTTTTTTATGATCTAACTCTCACATCTATACATGACTATTGGTAAAACAATAGCTTTGACTATACAGCCCTTTGTCAGCAAAGTGATGTCTTTGGTTTTTAATACACTGTCTAGGTTTGTCACAGCTTTCCTTCTAAGAGGCAAGCATCTTGAAATGTGTGTAATAGTCCATTCTCAATGCTCTACCTCCCAGGCTTGACTTCTAAAGGTGTAACGCTTCTGTATTCATATAGAAATTAAAAAAAAAGTTGTAGAATGGAAAATAACAATTGTATTGCTGGTTTATAGGAACAGTGTAGCCAGACCTACTTGGATTCTAGCTTCAAGATATTTGTAACAACCAGCCACACCCTCATCCCTTTTGGTATGAGAGAAGCCTGAAATCTTATTCAGGTAAGACGGTTCTTTGGGACACTAGTTTACCATCATTTGGGTCTGCTGGCTTTCCAAATATACTCAGTATTCTTTGCTCCAGCACCTCATTCTCTTGACTTATTGGCCTGTCAGGAAGCATGAAGTAAGAACTTAGACTCAGTAACAACTACATGATAATAAAAGTTCTTAAAACTTCATTGGCCAGTTCAAGAATCCAGATTATTTTGTTAGATTAAGCATGTTTTTCTTTGCCTTAATTACTTCCTGTATATGTTGAAAATAACGAGGATTTCGTAGGTTAGTTATTTGCCTAGTATAGAGCATTGATTTGTTCTGTGATGCTTAACACTTTCCACAATAATTGGACACCTTCCTCAAAATACAACACAAAGTTAAAGATCAGAGGTGAAGTTAGAAAGCAAATGTGACTAATTCTTATTTGTAATCTATGATGTGAAAAATTATTAAAAAATATAAAAAAATATTTAAAAAATTTATGTTAATGTTTCTGAGTCCAAGCTCACTCTGCTTGCCACATGAGAGGCCAATGAATCTGAGGGATGAGGTATTGAGACAAGAAATATGACTTTATTCAGAGAGCTGGGTGACCAAGAAGATGGCAGCTAATGCCTCAAAATAATCATTTTTTGGGGTCTGGCTGCCAGGTTAGTTTATGTGTCAGAGATTGGGGGAGGTGAGAA
Organism: Ovis canadensis; assembly: GCF_042477335.2. Classification (NCBI taxonomy): domain Eukaryota; kingdom Metazoa; phylum Chordata; class Mammalia; order Artiodactyla; family Bovidae; genus Ovis; species Ovis canadensis. The sequence continues at coordinate 109,911,154 of NC_091246.1, forward strand.
AACAAAGTAAAAAGGCTGTTCAGTCTTGCAGTTATCTCCAAGAATGACAAGCCTCAGACAGGAGGATGTGTTAATTTTCTTCCTGCCATCTACAGGTGGACAGGGTTCTGAATAAAGCAGCTTTAACTTAACAGTCAAGCAAAGGGGGCAAAGGGGCAGGATTCTCTGAGGCAGGCCATTTTGTATGATTATAGTATCAAAAAAGTGGCCAACAAAACAGATCTAACATGAAAAGAGTGGGTTTTAACTCTTTTGTTACAATAATAGTTCAGAAGGCAAAGCACAGTATATCTTATTTCAGCAAAGATAAGACTTTCTTTTTAATGGATGACATTTTGACCTACTAAATAGGTATGTAATACGATCTATAAAAATGTTTCCAATGTCCAAATCTCTAAATGATATGTATCAGGGATATACAAAAACTTAACAAATAATTTCAACTGGAAAGCTTAAAAAGACTATCAACACAGGTGTTAGATGTGGTGACTAAAAATGCTTCTTGTGCTCTGGTGAGGGAGGCAGGTCTTTCCTACCTTTTAAGGACAATATGTCATTGTGTAGTCAAATTGCTTAGCCCTCAGCTATGTCCCAGGGCTTCCCTGGTAGCTCAAATAGTAAAGAATCTGCCTGCAAGGCAGGAGACCAGGGTTTAATCCCTGGGTCGGGAAGATCTCTGGAAAAGGGAATGACTATCCCCTCCAGTACTCTTGCCTGGAGAATTCTATGGCCAGGAACCTAGCAGGGCTACAGTCCATGGAGTCTCAGAGTCAGACACAACTGAGTGACCAAAACTTGGATCACCAGCTAGGTCCCATCACAGGGAAAACAGCTGACACAGGGAGAGAAATAGCTGGTGAGGTCAGCTCCACTCTAGTACTGCTCTCAACTCCCTTTTACACATCAAGGACCTACTAGTGGGTATGAGCAGGCTCTAATCTACAGCAGAAAATTTCAGGGAAAATGTTCATGTATGAAAGGAAGTTTTATGCAGTAAGAGCTTGGACTCAGTAATAACTACAGGATAATAAAATTTCCTAAAACTTCATTGGCTGCATACATGCTGTGTTGATGTTTTGGTAAATATTCAACAACATAGATGTTGTAAGTTAGAAGTGAACTGCCTTGTGATAATTCTGTATTTTAACGATTTTCTCATTCAACCTTTGTTTCTCTCTTTGCTTCACGCTTCATTAGAATTTGTAGTTTACAAGGTATATGACTATGCACGGTGGCTGTTTTTAAGCAGAGGTGTCAAATAGAAGAATAGGATTCTAGATGTAGGAGTAAAGGTAATTCTGATAAAGAAGAAGAATTAACATCCTCTAAGTCATTTATTACAGCACTGCAACAAAGATAACAAACGAGTTGGGCGTTACAATAGAAGCAAATTAGCTTTTTGTTATCCTATTCTACTGTGTATCATCTCCAGCTCAAAATCTATAGCAAAACTGAAAAGAAAGTGCAAGTGATTGTCACTCAGTTGTGTCTGACTCTTTGTGACTACAACATGGGTATAGTCCATGGAATTCTCCAGGCCAGAATACTGAAGTGGGCAGCCTTTCTCTTCTCCAGGGAATCTTGGAACCCAGGGATCAAACCCAGGTCTCCTGCACTTCAGGTGCATTCTTTACCAACTGAGCCATCAGATAAGTACAAATGACTGCTACTTGACAAGGTGCTGGGGATTTTAGATGGAAATGGGAATCTAAAGACAAAACAAATCTGTAGTGTTGTTTCTTCTTTAATTCATAGTCAGTGAAAACTCTGGGTTCTGGAAGCAAATTGTTAATTTATTGGATGATACTTCAAAATTGTTAATTTTATGTAACAAATACTTGTTTAACCAAGAGTATTTAAAACACTTTGGAAAGCAAGACTAAATACACAAACATCTACATATATAGCAATATAATAGCTTTACTTGACAAGAATGTTTGATCTGAATGGTGAATTGCACTACTCAAATAAATAAATAAATAAATAAGAACAGTAGGCCAGATTTTACTTAGTGGTTTGAAAAGGAAGCATGTTTGCAGAAATTCAACAGATATGTTTAAATTAGTTGAACACATCTCGGCAGTGGAAAGAAGAAAATGTTTTGATTTTAAGTGACAAAAGTCTTAGATTTAAAAGAAACTGGATTGTTGGGAAAATGTTGCAAAATAAAATACTTAATATTTCCACTAGTCCTTTGGCTTGGGAGTAACAAAGGATATGAGAAAGTCTCTCCTATGGAAACCGTATAGGAAAAATGCAGAACACAGCAGAGCAGCATTTCCTGTACTTATAACATCTACCTATTTCTCTGAATTTTCTTTTCAGCTTCTGACATGTAGAGAAAAAAAAAGGTCCTTACAGAAGAAGGTCTAAAAAGCAGAGGAAGTGGCATCAGATTCTATAAAAGATGAGTTACTGCTGCTTACAGGAAAGAAACGAGCATTTTGATACCATGTCTAACATCTTCAATGTGTGAGAAAATTTCCTTATTAAAAAAAAAAAAGAAGAATCAAGAGCAAAGGTTGAAATTCTATCAGTTTACTTAAAGTTCCTCTGTGCTTACTTACACAGTTAAGCAAAGTTAGGCATTTATGCAGCAAAAAAAAAAAAAAAAAGATTAAAGAGATATATTCATTCATTTTTCAGGGCAGAAGAAAAAAATTATGTTTACATAAAGCTGTAAATGATCAGGAAACTAAGACACCTATAAAACAAACTTGTAAATTCTTTCCCTATATTTGAATGTATAAGGATATCACACAGGGAGAAATGTTTTTATATCAGTGTTGAATAAAATTATTTAAGCCATATATTATTCATATTTTATTTAAAGGATAATTGTATTAGTATACTTAATCTTCAACACTGTCATAAATTTTCACATTATAAATGATCTTAACTAAAACCAAGTCACATTCACTAAATTAATTCTACCAAGGTTACCTTTAGAAAATTGAATGCTATTTGGATTACAGCAGTTATTTATCAGAATATGGCTACACAATGTTTTAAATTTTTATAAAAAGGTAAGAAAGAGATTGATTTCAAGAAAGATACACTTTGCTTCATCTGTATTTTGTTGTTTTTGCTTTAGTTAGTAACTTCTAGTTAAAAGTCATTTTTGTTTAATTAGGAAAAAACAAAACTCAGAGACTATATCTCACATATCACACCTCATTAACTCATGTGTCTACTGCACAGTAGAAATCTATAATGAGTATTTTAGGCCATTTCAGCAAGTTAAAAAATAAAATAGAAACTTTGAAGAAGAAACAAATTTCCTGTACCTAAAATATTGATTTGATTAGAATTCATATCCTTACAAGGGAGGAGAAATCAAACAAAAAGGGAATAAGCTGGCCCAAAATAAGCAAATCTACAAAAAATTATCTTTCACCTCTCAAAATATTATCGACATTTTCCTTTTAGACTGTGATAGAGAACTCAGGGAGCATGTTAGCTAACCTTGACATACAGTTATTATAATCTTTACTTAAGAGTTCCCTGAGACCTGAACTGAGGCAAAAGTGCCCCCATGTAAAATGCTTGGGAAGGCGGCCACAAAGTCATGAGAGTGACTGAACCTTAAGATCACAAAGCAACACAGTTAAGTTTGCTAAGAATAACGATGCGCTTAAGAAGTCAAAACCAAACGAGTACCTAGTGTATGATTCCATTTATATAAAGCCCCCAAACAGGAAACTTCATAGTCTTGCTCTGGAAGGGAGTAGTGACCAGAAGGGACATAGGGCACCCTCTAAGATCCTGGAATGTTTCATGTTTTTACCTTGTGTAGATTAATCAGACATGCTCATGTGATAAAAGTGCACTCAGCTATACACTTTCCGTGTGTGCAGTTCTCAGGGTATGATAACCATCAACAAAATTTATGAAAATCAACATAGCAAAAACAAGCAGACTTTGCAAGAGTGCATTAAATAAAAGTGAGTTATTAAACATACTGAGATGTTTGTCATTCTGTAGTGAGTCATGGAAGTTGAATGAAGATAAAAAATAATAAAAAAAAACCCAGAAAATTATGGAGTGACCAATAATTCTACTGTATTATGAACTGTGAGTATGATAAACTAAGCTCTCTGATTTAAAAAGATCAAAACGATGAAATAAAAACTCTACAAGACTCAGCAATGAAATCAGAAGTGACCAATATTTCATTTAAAAATGCACACATGTTTATTCCTAGGTATCCCAAGAGTAGATTATATGCATTTCCATTCTTACGTATAGAAAAACCGAGAACCCTAGAACTACCCTATAGATGGCCTGCAGAGGTTCCTAAATGTTAGAACTTAGAAGTCATCTTCAGAAATCATTTACCTGGTGCACTCAGTTTCATAGCTAAAAGCACTGGATGCCAATGCAGTAAATATTAGTAAATATTTTCATACTGCTAACAAGCTTGCAACAATGCCACACTCATGACTAATTTATTCCCAAACACGAGCGCATTCATGGGGGTTTGTGCGTGCACACACATATCTGTGCATGTTTTAGTTGGAAAAATTCAGTTAGTCAAAGTCTAAAGGAAACCTGCACCCTAAGTGTCTCATTTTTCAACTGCACTCTGCCTCCGTGGTTGGAAATCCCTCAGGAAACTAAAGCAATTACTTTATACTGCAACGTGTAGAATGATTCTTGACTTACGTATTATTGATTAACTATGTTGCTGTACATACAAATGAGAGAAGCCATATGAAGTCATGATTTGCCCAGCTTTGGTAGTCAAACAATGTACCCTGTATTATGCAGAGGCAACTTCCAAGCTAAGAGTGTAAAAAATCCCTAGAAATAATTTATGAGCAAACACTCTTTTATTACTGCTTCACATTATCAGATCCTAAAACAATAGGGAATAGATATAAACAAATCATTCATTTTGTCCCCTGATAATACACAGAAATATCATAAAATTACAGACACTGGTTCTAGGAGTAACTTGTAAAGGTCAGCTCATCATCTGATGTTGTTTTTAGGAAGTGGGCACCTAGATAACCTAGCAAATCTCTCATATTTCTGGAAAACAAACAAACAAACAAACAACAAAAAAAAAAACCAGTGAGATTCAGAGAGTTTAATTGAGTTCCCAGAGATAGTTTTAAGGGTAAATCTAGACCTCGTGTACCCTTATTCTGGCCACACTCTTTATGTTTTTATAAAGCAACTCTATTACCACGTTTTTTGAAAATTTACTCTCAAACTAGCAAAACTGATCCCTTACATTTATTTTTAGACATCAAGGAAAAAATCTGTGAATAATATTCCGAAGATTTTAATGCTTAAAAAAGTGGTCTTGTATCTTAATGAATTTCCAAAGCATATTCTCAAAACCATGTATATATAAGGATATATTGCATAACACAGGAAATATAGCCAATATTTTATAATAAATGTAAATGGAGTATAACTTTAAAAATTGTGAATACTGTACATCTATACATTTACTATACATATATGGGCTTCCCTGGTGGCTCAGACGGTAAAGAATCTGCCTGTAATGCAGGAGACCCTGGGATTGAACCTTGGGTTGGGAAGATCCCCTGGAGAAGGGGCTACCCACTCCAGTATTCTTGCCTATAGAATCCCATGAACCGAGAAACCTGGTGGGCCACAGTCCATGGGCTCCCAAAGAGTCAGATACAACTGAGTGACTAATACTTTCACTTTCGACATACTCATGAAAGTATCAGGGGAGAATGATAATATACATGTATGGCTGAGTCCTTTTGCTGTTCACCTGCAACTACCATAGAATCGTTAATAGGCTATATCCCAGTATAAAATAAAAAGCCTCAAGCTTGAAAAAAATAGTGTTATCAAACCTTTTCATGATTTTTCAAATCAGTGTAAGGAATGATATCTCAAAGTAGTTTTGATTTCCATTTCTCTCACCAGGACTGTGACTGCTCATTTTGAAATGCATATTTAAGAGTGATTCGCATTTGCTTCCATTGATTAATGCTGTCTTTTTTTTTTTTTTTTTTACTGAACTTTGATTTTTAGGACTTCTTTAGAAATTAACAGAATCAACCTTGTGTCTGTCATATGAATTTCATTTGTTAAGCCAACTGGTCATTTGTCTTTTGACATTATTTTACTATATACATGATAATGTGTGACTTTTGTGTCACAGTACAAATCTTTCCAATGTTTCTTTCTGAACATTAATGACTTCATTCTACTTTGAAATATCCTATGGGCCCAGAAAAATTTAAGAAGAGACAAATACTCATGGTCTTTTTTCCTAGTGGTTACTCAGTATTTACAGCTACATCTATTCAATATTACACATTTCTGATACTGATATGAAAAGGCAACTCTACCTTGCACTGAATTCTTACATGCAATTAGGTTTATTGTTATTCTTTCATTTCACTGAAATTACTACTTATTGCAGCATTTTAATGTTTTTAGCTTTTATTTGGCTTGTTCTCCATCATTACATTCTTCTCTTGGATATTATAATTCCTTATTTTCTTTTATAAATATAAAATTCAGTCTTTCTAATTCCATAGTAACTTATTTTAGTATTGTACAAGTATATATGTTGGGATTCTTTCACCTGGCATGGGATGAGCATAGTTTATTTTCTTTTGCATATGTATCTTACATGTGTTGTTTCTTGTCACATTATTACTTTATATAATATATTTTGAATATTTTAAGAATTATCTTAATACTTGTACTCATTTATGAAATATTTTTCAGAACTTAATAGTTTTAGCATTCTTTTATATTTTTGTTCATCATCCTTGTTTGAAATATTCACTCTGAAATAATATCCACACATTATCTTGATTTTCTTGGACTAAACATTTCTACTTTGATCATAAAAGCACATTTAGGGGGACTTTCCTGGTAGTTAAGACTTTGAGCTTCCACTGCAAATGTCTTCTGTGCAGTTTTTAACCTCTTGCCTATGTGCTTTCCATTGAGTCAATTTCCACTAAAACTGATATTATGGGTACTGATACTCTTCATCACTATTTTTAAATTTATTTTGTAATTTGTAGAATTTTACAGAAAGTTGCAAGAAATAGCAAAATCTAATATCCTGCCACTTTACTAGGTTCATCAATGTTTGAACTTCAGTTAGGACATGGTGGGGATATACAAGAGAAAACAAAATATTCACATTTACCTACTGCTTTGTTACCACATGACCATACTCATTAATTTCTGACTTAATTATTTTTCATTTGTAATGTCCTATTTGTAGGTATAAATGTTTCTGCCAGCCATACACTGAGTTATAAGGCACGCACACAAATCTGTCTAAATTAGACCATCTTCAGTTACAAACAGAAAGAATGCCTTGATTTACTTGACCTCACTGTTCAGGAGAGGGTTGGCTTTTGGAGTTGCTCAATCCAGGGATTCCAATAATAACATCACTATGGCTCTTTCCTTACTTCTCACAAAGGTGGAGGCTTCTAGTCACAGATTAATCATCACTGCCTCTGACATCTAATCAACTGAGGAAAACTTCTGAAAATAGAGTCTGTTCTCTGGAACTTCCTTGGTGCTCCAGTGGCTAAGACTCCATGCTTCCAATACAAGGGGCCCAGGTTCAGTCCTTGGTCAGGGGAGCTAGATCCCACAAGCCAAAACTAAAGATCCCGTGTGCTGTAACTAAGACCCAGTGCGGCCAAATAAATTAATACATATTTGAGAAAAGAGAAAACAGAGACTTACCTTTAACAGTGGTAAGTCAAGAAGCTGGAAAACTTAGAGGCTTATGTGCACACTCTGAGAATACCCATTTAGCCAGAACTGAGAAAAAACAGTTGGCTAGAACTTGATTATGTTCAACCTGGCTGCTTTGGAGGTGATGAGGTGAGAGAGTTAATCCTATTCCACTTACATGGAACCCAAATTCCTAAGAAAAGAGGATTTGGCAACAGGAACGTGGACATGCTGTTCAGCTCCCAAAGAAAGATCCTACCTGTGCTTATATTTAAAATTGGAATGTGTGTGTGCATGCAGGATGTCATGTCAAACTCTGTGATCCCACGGATGTAGCCCTCCAGGCTCCTCTGTCTGTAATTCTCCAGGCAAGAATACTGGAGTGGGTTGCCATTTCCTTCTCCAGCAGATCTTCCTGACCTAGGGATCAAACTTGTGTTTCCTGCATTGCCTGCATTGGCAGGTGGATTCTTTAACAGCTGAGCCACCAGGGAATTCCTAAATCAAAGAATCATTCAGTTTTGGAGGAAACTGTGTGGAATACCTTGAGAATCACATTCACAAAATGAATGAACAATGGATGAAATTTGTTTATCTTCCTCATTCCTTTTAAAGGTGCAAGTTAAATTCAGTAGATTATAAGTCTACTTAGAGCAAATATAAAAGATGTGAGCTAAGACAGTGAGATTTAGAGGACTGTTACCTTCCTTGCTGGCGAGATATGCTGCTTCTCTAAGAAGGGGGGAGTCATGACAAGGCCTTGTTAGAACTTACTCCTAGTCCAGTAGGGTAACAGAAGAATCTGTCTTTGGACTTACGGAGATTCTCATATATACAAAGTGCATAGCTATTTAAACTTTTAAACTGTTATCTGAAATATTTGTTTTCCTTAGTGCTAACAGTAGTTCAGTCTCAGAGAAGAAAATTGTTGACACACTCAGCTTTAAAAAAAAATGTTAAAAAATAAAGTAATTCTCTTATTTGAAAAAATTAGAATAATGCATGTGCTTTTTTTTTTTAACGGCAGAAACGTTTTTATTATTATCATCATTGGCCATTCCATTAGGTATGTGGGATCTTAGTTCCCCAATCAAGGATTAAATCTGAACTTTTTTTCTATAAAATGATATGGCATAAATTTATAGAATTGTTTACTTTGTGAGATTCCACAGTTCAAAACTATTTACATAAACTTAACAAGAAGGCAGTGGCACCCCACTCCAGTACTCTTGCCTGGAAAATCCCATGGATAGAGGAGCCTGGTAGGCTGTAGTCCATGGGGTCGCTAAGAGTTGGACACGACTGAGTGATGACTTCCCTTTCACTTTTCACTTTCATGCATTGGAGAAAGAAATGGCAACCCACTCCAGTCTTCTTGCCTGGAGAATCCTAGGAACAGGGGGGCCTGGTGGGCTTCTGTCTATGGGGTCGCACAGAGCTGGACACGACTGAAGTGACTTAGCAGCAACATGAAACCCGCTCCAGTATTCTTGCTTGTAGAATTCCTTGGACAGAGGAGACTGACAGGCTCTAGTTCATGGGATCTCAAAAAGTTCGACACCACTGAAGCAACTGAGCATGCACACATAGTTGGTCTATTGGAACAGTTTAAATTATAGCAAATGATTTCATGGTACTAGTTCCCTTTCAGATGATTTGGGTTTATTTTATTCTAATAAAAATATAATAAAGAGAATCAAGTATTCTTTATTTATTTTTAAATGAGATTTTTACAATTTTCATCAATCTGGAACTCATCTGAAGTTTATTTTCAAGTCAATATAGAAGAATCTGCTGGTGGTGATGAAACGGGAACACGCTGTGCTGTTTGGATTCAAGGCAGCAAAATAGAAGTTAAAGTGTGTAACCAAAGTTATGTGCAACTTTTTCTTTTTTTGAATGCAGCTTTAATCAATAACCTTGAAGCTCCAGATTTATCTATCAAACTGAGAAAATCTGTCTTAGGGTAGCTAGATCCTTTAATCAAATATTGGCAGATGTGATCTTCCGGGTGATAAAAATGGATTTAAAACTCAGAGTGACATTATTTGATGAGAGTCATAGAATCAGAGCATGCTTATTAAAGTCAAGATGAAACATATATTATATAACATGTGCTTACTTCTCAAGTCATTGAAAATGAAACTGTTAGAAGTTCAGTTGTATCCGACTCTTTGCAACTACACGGACTGTAGCCCACCAGACTCCTCTGTCCACAGAACTCTCAAAGCAAGAAACCAGAGAGGGTAACCATTCCCTTTTCCAGGGGATTTTCTCAGCCTAGGACTGAACGCACATCACCTGCATTGCAGGCAGATTCTTAACCATCTGAACCACAGTGAAGTCCTCTCAAGTCATTACTATTCTTAAATAACATAACTACAATTTATTATTCCTGATTTCATTAGCATATATTTAAAAGCTAAGGGCAAACCTTTTCCTATTTATGTAACTGAAATAGTTAATCTATTCATGTGTTTTCAGTCACCTCTGTCGTGTCTTGACTCTTTGTGACCCCGTGAGCTATAGCCCACTAGGCTCCTCTGTCCATGGGGGTTCTCCCAGAAAGAACATTGGAGTGGATTGCCATGCCTTCTTCCAAGGGATCTTTCTGACCCAGGGATCAAAGGATCTTTTATGTCTCCTGTTTGGCAGGTAGGTTCTTTACCACTAGTGCCACCTGGGAAGCCCACTTAATCTATAACTTAAATCCAAGATGTATAAGTAGAAATATTTAGTTTGTGGGAGTAATGTTGAATCAGAGTTTAATAGATGAAAACAATTATTAAAACATTTTATACATCTTGTTATACCAAGTCTTATGAAATTACTCCTCAGAAACCTAAATCACTGTAAAATTAGATAGCATAAAATTAAGTAGCTAAATGCACACTACCTTATAATAGAGATTTCGGGGGAACAAAAGAACTTTGTTCATTTTAAAAATATTTAGTGTTAATATGCTATTTATAGTGCTGCACAGCACCTTGGGAAGTTTTTAAAGTGTCCTTGTGTTATTTTGAATTAATGAGCAGATATTAGAGGGTGGAGGAACCACTGTAGGTAGCAATTAGAATAGAAAAGTGATTTTTATACCCAAGGGTATAAATCTATATGGATTTGAGTGCAGTCATTTTCCTCAAAAATATAGCCTGCAGCCAGCCATGGGAAGAGGAAAATTGCTATATTCATGGTTTAACAATGAAAAATTAATAACTTATTTAAATGTATAACACACTGCATGAAGTGATGCAATAAAGCATTTGTCTATTAATCATGCTTGATGAGAAGTCAGATCCTTGGAGGATAAAAACTTGGAGTCAGGCCTAGTTTTCAATCAAAGTTTTGTAATATGGAAGAAACCCAAATCACATCTTGAGCTCTCATCATATTGTTAGGATTGTCAGCAGCTACCAGCACCATTTACTACTATCTTGTTCTTAGCATTCCAATAACTCTAACATTTCCTACTCGTTTTCCATCACTTCACCTGGTTTTCCTACATTAAGAGGAGTATGAGCATAGTTATTCTGTGGTAAAGAGCTGCACTCAATACTCCAGCAAATTTGGAAAACTCAGCAGTGGCCACAGGACAGGAAAAGGTCCATTTTCATTCCAACCCCAAAGAAAGGTAATGCTAAAAAATGTTCAAACTTCTGCACAATTACACACATCTCACATGCTAGCAAAGTAATGCTCAAAATTCTCCACATGAGACTCCAACAGTACATGAATTGAGAACTTCCAGATGTTCAAGCTGGGTTTAGAAAAGGCAGAGGAATCAGAGCTCAAATTGCCGATATCTGTTGGATCATAGAAAAAGCAAGATAGTTTCAGTAAAAAATCTACTTTTTCTTTATCAACTACAATAAAGCCTTTAACTGTGTGGATCACAATAAATTGTGGAAAATTCTGAGAGAGATGGGAATACCAGACCACCTAACCTGCCTCCTGAGAAATCTGTATGCAGGTCAGGAAGCAACAGTTATAACTGGACATGGAACAGAGACTGGTTCCAAATAGAGAAAGGAGTACATCAAGGCTGTATATTGTCACCCTGCCTATTTAACTTACATGCAGAGTACATCACGAGAAACGCTGGGCTGGAGGAAGCTCAAGCTGGAATCAAGATGGCTGGGAGAAACATCAATAATCTCAATACACAGAAGATCCCACCCTTATGGCATAAAGTGAAGAGGAACTAAAGGGCCTCTTGATGAAAGTGAAAGAGGAGAGTGAAAAAGCTGGTTTAAAACTCAACATCCAAAAAACAAAGATCATGGCATCCTGTCACATCACTTCATGGTAAATAGATGGAGAAACAATGGAAACAGTGACAGACTTTATTTTTTGGGGCTCCAAAATCACTGCAGATGGTGATTGCAGCGGTGAAATTAATAGACATTTGCTCCTTGGAAGAAAAGCTATGACAAACCTAGACAGTATATGAAAAAGGAGAGAAATTACTTTGCTGACAAAGGTCTGTCTAGGCAAAGCTATGGCTTTTCCAATAGTCATTATGCATATGAGAGCTGGACCATAAAGAAAGCTGAGCACTGAAGTATGCTTTTGGACTGTGGTGTTGGAGAAGACTCTTGAGAGTCCCATGGACTGCATGAAGATCAAACTTGTCCATCCTAAAGGAAATCAGTCCCTAAATATTCACTGGAAGAACTGATTGTGAAACTGAAACTCTAATAATTTGGTCACCTGATGTGGAGAACTGACTCACTGGAAAAGACCCTGATGCTGGGAAAGCCTGAAGGCAGGAGGAGAAGCTGACAGCAGAGGTTGAGATGATTGGATGGCATCACCAACTCAGTGGACATGAGTTTGAAGAAGCTCCAGGAGTTGGTGATGGACAGGGAGGCCTGGTGTGCTGTGGTCCATGGGGTTGTAAATAGCTGACACGACTGAGTGACTGAACAGAACTGAACTGAAGTGATGCTGGGGCTGCAACAGATGGGTTATTTAAGCAAAGCTTCAAAAAGTATACTCCATGGAAATAAGATTTCTTCCCCCGTGATCCCCCTAAAGAACTGTACTTAGGACTCCAAAAAGCAAAGAAAATGGAAATATTACCAGTAAAGATCAGCACATTCTTGAATGACTAATAATATTCTCGGATATCCCTAATTAATAGGAAGTGCTCTGTTGTGCTTTGTCACGCACTCATGTCCCACTCTTTGTGATCCCACGGACTGTAGCCAGCCAGACTTCGCTATCCAAGGGAATCCTCCAGGCAAGAACACTAGAGTGGTTTTCCATGCCCTCCTCCCGGGGATCTTCCCAACCCAGGGACTGAATCCAGGTCTCCCACATTGCAGGCAGATTCTTTACCATCTGAGCCATGAGGGAAGCATGATTAATAGGAAGAATAGGGGGCTAATTTGTGAAATACAAGTGAGAGAAGAAATAAAGAGATTTTAGTTCAGCAGTTGTGGAATGCAGAAAACTAACTATATTTCCTTTCCTCTGTGTGCTGATGGATTATGCTCAAGTACGTAATATAAGCAGTCTCACTGGATACTTTTAAACGTTTATTGCTATTAAGAATTCTAATTACCAAATGATATAAGCCCACAAATGGCCATCTATTACCATTCATGCAGGTGTTGCTGTAAACTAATCATGTTGTTATTGTTGTTTAGTCACTCAGTTTTGTTGAACTCTTTGTGACCCCATGGACTATAGTTCTCCAGGCTCCTCTGTCCATGGAATTCTCCAGGCAAGAATCCTGGAGTGTGTTGCCATTCCCTCTTCCAAGAGATCTTCCCAACTCAGAAATCAAGCCTGGGTCTCCTGTAAGCCTCCTGCACTGCAGTCAGATTCTTTACTGTTGAGCCCCTGGGCTCAGTGTATTAGTATATGCATTAGGCCTGCATATACTAATGATATGCATACATCTTAAATAACAAGACAGTCTTTTTCTAACAACATTAATCTTAGCCATGAATTAACATGGGAAACAAAATTACCCAAAACTAGGTCAATCAATTGGAACACCTTGACTGTTCACTAGTTTGTCAGATAAAGTGTAACTCAAATGAGGATGAAAATGCTCCAGGAAAGTCCATAGAAAGTAGGATTTCTTGGCAAATCTTGTTCTGCAACTGACATAGAGGATTCTTTCTTATTCTGGACTATCTTATCCATCTCACAATCTGCTGCATGGTGATAAAACAACATACTGGAAGCTTGCATAGTAAAATTGAAAAAACTGACCAGTTAGTAATGGAGCACATAATATGCCCCAGACATTCTGCTATAATCTTTGCATACTCATCACAGAAAATCTTCACAATTGTTCTACAATGTAAGTACCATTTCATAGAAAAGTCTCATTCTGGAGATATCAATATTCTTATGAATTATGGAAGGTGACACCATCAGTAAAAAGTAGCAGAGGCAGAACTTAACCCAGGCAGGTAGTCTCCAAATTCAGAGATCTCTCTCCTGGGAGGTGGTTGGAGGGCATTCAGAGTCCTATATGGATAATGGGAAACTTTCCCCATTGCAGAGAATGTAGAACATTTGCCAAATAGAACACTGTGTGACGCATTTGTTAGGCATAACAGAGATGATTTTGCTGGGTCAAAATCTGTCCTCCTGAACATTACTAATACATTGAATTTTGCTATAGGAATGAAAGAAAACAAAATTTATCAGCATGGCACTAGATCATCTGTTACTGACGGGATTCATAAAATGTGAAGCAGGATTTTAAATACGATTGAGCCTTGTAGATGACAGGGGTTGGGGCGGTAACTCACATGCCCTAGAAAATCTATATACTATGTCTCTCTCTGTCTCAAAAACAAAGGAGAAATAGCCCACCCATGGGCAGAAAGCTGAAACATTTTGAGCAGAAAGAAGATTCAAAATCTTCGTTCTTTTGACACCATATAATATGATTTCTCCCAGGTGGCAGTAGTGTTAAAGAAACCACCTGCCAATGAGGATTCATAAGAGATGCGGGTTCGATCCATGGGTAGGGAAGATCTCCTGGGGTAGGGCATGACGACCTACTCTAGTATTCTTGCTGCAAAATCCCATGAACAGAGACGCCTTGTGGGCTACAGTCCATGGGATCACAGAGCCAGACAAAACTGAACTGACTTAGCGTGCACACAAACTTAATGAGATTTTTAATGGAACAAAGTTTTCCCCATATTTAATTAACAGCAGAATCTGTAAAATAAAAATAAAGGTAACTATATTTACTGAAATTCAGTTCAGTTCAGTTCGTTCACTCAGTCGTGTCCGACTCTTTGTGGCTGCATGAACTGCAGCATGCCAGGCCTCCCTGTCCATCACCAACTCCCAGACTTTACCCAACCTCACGTCCATTGACTCGGTGATGCCATCCAACCATCTCATGCTCTGTTGTCCCTATTTCCTCTTGCCTTCAATCTTTCCCAGCATTAGGGTCTTTTCAAATGAGTCACCTCTTCCCATCAGGTGGCCAAAGTATTGGAGTTCCAACTTCAACATCAGTCCTACCAATAAACACCCAGGAATAATTTCCTTTAGGATGGACTGGTCGGATCTCCTTGCAGTCCAAGGGACTCTCAAGAGTCTTCTCCAACACCACAGTTCAAAAGCATCAATTCTTTGGCGCTAAGCTTTCTTCACAGTCCAACTCTCACATCCATACATGACCACTGAAAAAACCATAGCCTTGACTAGACAGACCTTTGTTGGCAAAGTAATGTCTCTGCTTTTTAATATGCTGTCTAGGTTGGTGCCAGGGTCCAGCCCCGGTGGATCCAGGGAATTCGAAGGGTGGACGGCGTTGGTGTGGAAAGACTTGTTTATTTATTAATATAAGATTAGGTTAAGAAACTATAGTGTAGTAAGAAGATTAAATGGAGGAAGAGGGCTGAATAGCTTGGTTTACGCAGAAGGCCAATAAAATTCCAGACAAGGAATTTGCACCATCTACGTTGGGCCACCGGCGCCCGCTTGAATATCTAAGGGTGCCTCGCCTTAAGCTCCCTTTCGTGTGGGTCTTAACAGCCAGGGCAAGTAAGTAGACCTGGCGAGCCTCCGCGCCCCAGGTGGAGATTCAGCCTGAAGTTAAAGTAAAGAGCAGAGAGAAGGAAAGGGAGAGAAGAAAAAGGAGAGAGAGAGACACGGGGGGAGCCAGAGTCCCAAGAAACCAGGCCGAGAGACTAGTCCCAGAAACTGGTCCGAGAAGCTGGTCCCATCCTTTATTGTTCAGAAGGCCTTTTATACTTTTGATAAAACACGGAGATCAACGGGTAACACAAAATTATGTAGCGTTCGCAGCCCAGACTCTTTCTGTACATCATTTTATATACAAAAGGTCTCAGGTGATTTACATTATCTTCTGGCCAAGAGGCTTGTTGACACTTTTTGGCTCTCTTCCTTAATGAATGTTAATTTTGTTTCCCCTGAAGTGTTTTTCTTTAATCTACATCTCCTTAAAGCATTAAAGTTACATCTCTATAGAACAAAGGTGCAGTGGGATATAACAAAGAAGGTACTTAACTCAAAGATCTAATGTTGCTAATACCAGGTCTACTACTTGCATTTCTATATACCAACTATATCTAAAAATAAAGGATATGAAAATTTGGCAGCAAGCATTGATTTAACAAATGAAACTTTTAATCAGTCCTATTTTAAAGATTTTGACTCCTCGGAAGCCCCTACATTCCTAGGATGTTTTAAGCTTCCTGTGCCTCCTGCGGTCAGGAGGACTCAAACAATCACACGCGCAGCTGTATGAGTCCTGCAGGCAGGCTAGAAAGCCATCAGAGGGTTTTTTTTGGATTGAAACACTCTTTCAAATGCAGAAGACTAAAGCCCTGAATTGACTTTTTTCCAGAAAATGTCAGAAGAGTGGAAAAGCAGAGCACAAAAGCCGGCAGATTTTTGTTGGGGTACATGCTTAGGAATTTCCAGAGGGGCCGCTGAAGTCTGAGCACGCCTTGCGTATGTCAGCTTCCTTCCTCATGACCTTGTCACGGGCGGGATTCCTCACACTGGCTCCCGGCAGGTTGGGCATAACTTTCCTTCCAAGGAGTAAGTGTCTTTTAATTTCACGGCTGCAGTCACCATCTGCAGTGATACTGGAGCCCCCCAAAATAAAGTCAGCCACTGTTTCTACTGCTTCCCATCTATTTGCCATAAAGTGATGGGACTAGATGCCATTATCTTCATTTTCTGAATGTTGAGTTTTAAGCCAACATTTTCGCTCTCCTCTTTCACTTTCATCAAGAGGCTCTTTAGTTCTTCTTCACTTTTGGCCATAAGGGTGATGTCATCTGCATATCTGAGGTTATTGATATTTCTCCTGGCAATCTTGATTCCAGCTTGTGCTTCATCCAGCCCAGTGTTTCTCATGATGTACTTTGCATATAAGTTAAATAAGCAGGGTGACATTATACAGCCTTGACATACTCCTTTCTCTATTTGGAACCAGTCTGTTGTTCCATGTCAAGTTCTAACTGTTGCCTCCTGACCTGCATATAGGTTTCTCATGGGGCAGGTCAGGTGGTCTGGTATTCCCATCTCTTGAAGAGTTTTCCACAGTTTATTGTGATTCACACAGTCAAAGGCTTTAGCATAGTCAATAAAACAGAAATAGAGGTTTTTCTGGAACTCTCTTGCTCTTTTGATGATCCAGTGGATATTGGCAATTTGATCTCTGATTCCTCTGCCCTTTCTAAAACCATCTTGAACATCTGGAAGGTCACGGTTCACATATTGCTGAAGCCTGGAGTGGAGAATTTTGAGCATTACTTTACTAGCATGTGAGATGAGTGCAACTGTGCAGTAGTTTGAGCATTCTTTGGCATTGGCTTTCTTTGGGACTGGAATGAAAACTGACCTTTTCCAGTCCTGTGGCCGCTGCTGAGTTTTCCTAATTTGCTGGCATATTGAGTGGAGCACTTTCACAGCATCATCTTTCAGGATTTGAAATAGCTCAACTGGAATTCCATCACCTCCACTAACTTTATTTGTAGTGATGCTTCCTAAGGCCCACTGACTTCACCTTCCAGGATGTCTGGCTCTAGATGAGTGATCACACCATCATGATTATCCGGGTCATGAAGATCTTTTTTGTACAGTTCTTCTGTGTATTCTTGCAGCCTCTTCTTACTATCTTCTGATTCTATTAGATCCATACCATTTCTGTCCTTTATTGTGTCAGTCTTTACATGTAATATTCCCTTGGTGTCTCTAATTTTCATGAAGAGATCTCTAGTCTTTCCAATTCTATTGTTTTCCTCTATTTCTTTGCATTGATCACTAAGGAAAGCTTTCTTATCTCTCCCTGCTATTCTTTGAAACTCTGCATTCAAATGGGTATTTCTTTCTTTTTCTCCTTAGCTTTTTGCTTATCTTCTTTTCACAGCTATCTGTAAGGCCTCCTCAGACAGCCATTTTGCTTTTTTACATTTCTTTTTCTTGGGGATGGTCTTGATCCCTGTCTCCTGTACAATGTCAGGAACCTCTGTCCATATTTCATCTGCATATAAATGGACCATTATAATTCAAACTGATGTTATTAAAGACTTAATTGTAATCCATGTGTGTATATTTTTCCAAAATAAATGTTTCAATTAACCTATCTTGATATATAGCCAAAGGGATCCAAAGATGGAGTGCTTGCAATGTGACTGGTATCATCTGTCCTACGTTTTAGAATAAAGTGAAGTTTCCATCAATACAACCCTATTTATGGACAATAAATCATGTCTATATATGTATATCAATATGCTTGAGAGGAAATGCATTAAATAAAAGTATTATTTTCATTCAGTTGGAAGACAAGCCAATCAGAAGTGTGATCATTTAATAATACAATAAACATTCTAAGTTTCAGATTTTAAAAACCTCAGACTTTCTATGCAGACTCCACAGTACACTAAGTGAATATGTAGTACATTTGATAATATCTTTGACACACTATTGTTAGTGTATGCTACAGTTACCTCTTCAAGAAACTGTTTCTTGCAACAGTGCATTTAATTACATTTTATTTCTACAAAAGGAAGATCCCCTAGAGAAGGAAATGGCAACCCACTCCAGTACTCTTGCCTGGAAAATCCCTTGGACTGAGAAGCCTGGTAGGCTACAGTCCATGGGGTCACACGGAGTTGGACATGACTGAGCGACTTTCCCTTCCCTTCCCTTCTGCAAAGGCTGTCCAAATTCCTTCGTAACACACTTACCTCACATTTACTTGACAAAAATAATGTAAGATAAAGACAAAAACAGAAAGCACTTAACAAAAATGTATAAAACAAAACTCAAGGCAATAGGTGGCATCTGGAATATGAAATTCCCCATGTCTGAGTTTATGATGAACCATGGGAGCCAGAGACTTCATTATAACATATCATAACAGGACTTAGAAAAATCTAGGTTAATATAATTTAATCACTATATGAAAGAAACTGATTTATAGCTACTTTAGACATGAAATAAGCCCCCAGACTCCCTCAATATTGCAATTTAATTGAGACAATGAGACAGAATTGATCCCTTCAGTGAGAAGTCATAAATTTATGCTACAGTGTGCTTCATAGGTTTCATCCTATTTGAAACAAACCTCATTCCTTAGGCTGAACAAAAACTAGGATGTGAGAATTAAGTCAAAACTTAACACTGTGCTATAGTTAACATTTTGATCTACTAGGAAATGTTCAATTCTTTCTGAGCCACCCTATGAGGAAGGAGACTTGGGCCTGGAGAAAATGTATGGTTTTAGGATAAAGAATGTTAAATCTTTAAATTTTTAAAGAGATTTCCTGAATTAGGAAGCAATAGATCCTCTTCACGTCTGCTTGTCCTTTACTTTCTGTAAAGATGACTTCAACTTCTGCTTAGAAGCTAAGAGCAGATATAGATACAGAAATGTCATAGAAATCATATCTCTTCCAATGTTCTCACTGAAATGAAGTTTATATCCTGGTTGCAAAAGCACAGGCTGCTAAAACAGCTACATGCAGAAATCTAAGATTTCTCTTTCTTCTGGATGCACAAAGACATGCTGTGTATATCCCTTTGATTCACATGAGTAACAGAAGAACTAAAAAGCTGGGAAAAAATCAGATTCAAAGACCATTGGATTATATTATTTTGGAACATGAGGGATGCAGTGAGATTTTTAGAACTAGTTATGTCATTAAAAACTGTTTTATATAACCTTTAAAATTTTCTCATGTCAAACTGTACATAGTGAGTGAGATATGGTGTATGAACTCTGATTCTAAGGTAATTATACTACTTCCATAAGCTCTCCACAAAACCAGTGACCTTAAATGATACTGCAGATATAAATATAAATAAGCACATATTAACAGGTAATTCAAATTAGCTTCAAAATTCTTGAATTTTTAAATAATGCACATTATTTTTAATATTTAAAGGTAATAAATTCTCTTATATATGAAATGAACAGAAGAAAAAAGAAGCCAAAGTACACTTGGAAGACTTATTTCAGATCCATTTTCCTCACTACACAGGATTAAATTTCCTTCCTAAAATTTAGATCCCTTACAGCACACGTTGAACTGGATTCATCTTTAAAAGACATTTTATACGGCTAACTCCTTGCTCTGAAGAAAGAAGAAGTTAACACCATCCCTTCTCTACTTTTCAATGTAATTCAGTTATGTCACTATTGTTCAGCATTAGAAAATGTCTGTTTTGGTCACTGAAGAGAATTTCAGTTGTTTACTCTTCATCTTATATTCAATGACTATGACGTTTACCATCTAACCATGATGTCACCACCCATCCACTGCTTATTTTAGTTCACCTTTATGTTGTCTACCTTTAAAACACAAAGTAACTTAGGGTGCTTAATTGGGGAGCTGAACTGTGCTTATTTACCCTAAGGTGCAAGTTTGTGCATGCTGGTCAATATTTCTAAAACCTTTGTATCTGAATTTTAAGATAATATAACCAGGCTTAACATTCTTGAAGCCAAACTTTTATTCTTACCTTCACCAACTTGGTAGACAGGTGTTTTACAGTGTTGACTATAGTTGTGTAAAAATGGACAGAGAAGCCTGGAGGGCTGCAGTTCATGGGGTCGTAAAGAGTCAGACACAAGTGAAGCGACTGAGCCCAGCATAAACCTATTTTACTCTTTCATGTCTTTAAATTTGCATTTTCTCCTAGAAATCAGTAGAACTTGAATTGTTTTCAATTAAATTTTAAGAAGATAGTTTTGTTTCATCTAATAGATATTTTTATAAATATATTATTACAACAAAATAAGTTTCTGGTTCAAATACGATTTTTTGTCATTTTTTAAACATTGTGCTGTGGTTATTTTCATAGATGACAGAGATGTTCCATTGATAAAGAATACTTTTTCTATGAGTTTTAGCTTTGATATAGTTAAGCTTTTTCATTTGCAGAGAAATAGTGTATTTGGTAGAAATTTTCCTAAGGGATTTAAATTTCTCTTAATCTTCATTAGAAAAGTAAATCTTTTTGCACTTAGAAACGTCTAAGAATTGAAACTTTAAAACATAATGCAATGCTAAACCAGTAGTATATTTTCAGCACAAGGGTATTTAAGTTAAATTGATTAAACAGTAAAGAGCAATCTTTTAAGCATTTCATAAATATTTAAGATGGAATCTTAGGAGATGAAGGGTCAAACACAACACTTGTAATTTTCACAAGATTTACATGTGTTTACATGTGTATGGATATACATATATATGGTATACTAACGGATTACACATTTAACAAAGCTTTTTGTTAAATACTCAACTTTTGTTTCTCCTATTCTCGCCTTTCAAATGAGGAAGACATATCCAAATAACCAAGTAAGGAGATGAAGGACAAATGGTTTGGAAATAAGAATGAAAGCAAAAATTAAGAAATGATGTGAGGTTTACAATGACAATTACACAAAGAACTTTAGTAAAGATGAACAGAATAGGGGAGAAAAGCATTATTTGCAGGAAAAAAAAAAACAGGAAAAGAATGTTAAAAGAAACAAAGGGTAAAATGAATTTCTGTCACTAAAAAAACTCAATTTGTATGGAAAAAAATAAATAGTAGATAAGGCCAGAAAGTTATGTTGCCAACAGGTAGGAAAAGTTGATTTATGCTGCATAAAAATATGTTTTGCTTGAGAATATTAGTAAGGGCTTCTTAGGTGGTGGCTCCGTGGGTAAAGAACCCACCTGCCAGTGCAGGAGACCAAGGAAACCTGGGTTCAGTCCCAGAGGTGGGAAGACCCCTGAAGAAGGAAATGGCAAACCACTCCACTCCACTCTGGACAGAGGAGCCTCATGGGCTACAGTCACTGGGATTACAAAGAGTCTGGCATGACTTAAAAGCAACAATCTTAGTAATGATATTTTTTTATCAAAATATATATATATATATATTTAATAAGCATTTAACAGTCTTAAAGAAAGGCAAGGAAATATCTGCTAGATGGATAGGTAGATTGGTTAGAGGCTGATAGAGATAAAATACATAGATCATGTGTATGTGCTACTGCTGCTGCTGCTGCTGCTAAGTCACTTCAGTCATGTCCGACTCTGTGTGACCCCATAGACGTCAGCCCACCAGGCTCCCCCGTCCCTGGGATTCTCCAGGCAAGAACACTGGAGTGGGTTGCCATTTCCTTCTCCAATGCATGAAAGTGAAAAGTGAAAGGGAAGTCGCTCAGGTGTATGTGCATATCTTGATGCAACTTTCAAAGCCATTTTTGAGGAATGATTTCATTATTTTACAGAGAGAAGGAAATTTAAGCTCAAAGGAATATTCAAATGGAAATTTGAACCCTATCTTTTGACTTTAACACTTATTTTTCAATATTCAAAGTGGTAATAGGAATAAATCATTCATACAGTGTGTGAACCTCAATTTGAAAGACATAACAAATGTTGAAAAATATTAAGGGTTGCCAGGGGAATCATTTAGGAAACTGCTTCTGTGTGACTTTATCAGGACTTATGATTTATCTTGTCATATCAGATATCTTATCAAGATATCCTATCAAGATATCTTGTGAAATCTTATATCAAGATTTTATGATGCTGGCAATGGGAAGCAAAAAAGACAGTGATGGTAATACAAGGTAACTTTAAATTATTTCTTGACTAGAAATTTATACATGATGTGACAGTCACATTCAGTCATAGATCTGTTAAATGAATGAAAATGTTTTCTTAATTCTTACTTTCATTTCTTGAAATTTTATATCATTAGAATGTTGTTAATTTGGATATGAGCTACATAGCTATACCTAAAACGGTTCCTATGGATGCTATGCAACACATAGTATCTGATGAAATCACCTCATCACTGTGCATTAACTCTCATCCTAAACAGTAAAATCCTGCAAGGGGACCTCTTGGGAGTTTAATTCCCAGCAGCAGTTTTTATGGGATCAACAATTTGCCCCACAAGTCAGTTTGTTATTTTTATGTGTGCTGTTGTTCTGTATTCAGTCGCTGAGTTGTTGTCTGACTCTTTGCAACCCCTTGGACTGTACCCTGCCAGGCTCCTCTGTCCATGGAATTCTCCAGACAAAAATACTGGAGTGAGTTGCCATTTCCTCCTAGAGGGGATCTTCCTGACCCAGGAACTGAATCCATTTTCCCTGCACTACAGGTAAATTCTCTACCACTGTACCACCCACCGCAAACAAATGTGCATCATACCCAGATCAGAAGATTAGTCTAATTGATTTGGCATCAATCAGTTTCAGGTGGAGCTATTTATGGAAATCTAAGAAGAGACGTTTTTAAAGGATCGATACTTTAAAATGAGGTGAGAGAACAGAAAAAAAATGCAAAGTATCTTGAAATTAAGAATGATAGCAAATAAAACTGAGAAGCAATCTTATAAGTGAAAATGGGTAGAAGAAATGATAAGAATTAAAAAAATCAGATCATCTTAACATTTAATAGAAGGCTTCCCCAGTGGTGCTGTAATTAAGAAAATGCCTGTAATACATTTGACAACAGAGACTTGGGTTCAATCCCTAGATCTGGAAGATACACTGGAGGAGGAAATGGCAACCTGCTCCAGTATTCTTTCCTGGAAATCCCATAGACAGAGAAATCTAGCAGGCTATGGTCCACAGGGTCACAAAAATTGGACATGAATGAGCACATTTAATAGAGGAAAAAGTGCTAGGATTGATATGTAAATGCAGAAAGTACTTTAACATTTGTTAAGAACAGTTTAATGAATATTAGAAGACATTCAAGATTGGGAGCCAAAGAAATTTGGAAGTCAGAGAGCCTATATTCATATTCTGTTGGGGAAGACTAGAATTTCCACCCACCCTACACATGTCCAGGTTACACTATGTTTAAAGGAACATGTCACGGCATCAGGCAGAGTTTTTTCAAAGGGGCAAGGGAGGCAATGCCAGAGTGGAGATGCCCAAGTCCTGCCCTTGGTCTGTCTTCAAGATCCCTTGTCTTTCTGTGAAAACTGGAGCTTCATGCATCTTATTAACATCTGTTAAACTTTTTTTATCTCTACTGGGTTTGCCAAAGTGGTCATATAATCAATTTGATGGTATTGACTATTTGTCAGCTAATAGAATCAACCAACTCAGTATCACCATCTGGTGATGTTCATGCATAGAGTTGTCTCTCTTGTATTGTTGGAAGAGAGTGTTTGCTATGGTCACTGCTTTCTCTTGGCAAAATTCTGTTAGCCTTTGCCTTGCTTCATTCTGTACTCCAAGGCCAAATTTTCCTGTTACTCCAGGTATCTCTTGACTTCCTACTATTGCATTCCTGTTCCCTATGATGTAAAAGACATCTTTTTTTGAGGGGGGGGGGTGTTAGTTCTAGAATGTCTTGTAGGTTTTCATAGAACTGTTGAACTTCAGCTTCTTCGGCATGAGTGGTTTGAACAGAGACATGGATTACTGCATTATTGAATTGTTTGCCTTGGAAATGAACAGAGATCATTCTGTGATTTTGAAACTGCACCAAAGCACTGCATTTTGGATCCTTCTGTTGACTATGAGGGCTACTCCATTTTGTTTAAGGGGTTCTTATCCACAGTAATAGATATAATAGTCATCTGAATTAAATTCTCCCATTCTGGTCCATTTTAGCTCAGTGATTCTTAGTGTTGATGTTCACATTTACCATCTCCTGTTTGACCACTTCCAATTTGCCTTGATTCATGGACCTAACATTCCAGGTTCCCATGCAATATTGTTCATTACAGTACAAGACTTTACCTTTCCCTCAAGACACATTTACAATTGGTCAACACGGAAATCAGATTGAAAATATTCTTTGCAGACAAAGATGGAGAAGCTCTATACGGTCAGCAAAACCAAGACTGGGAGTTGACTGTGGGTCAGAACTCCTTATTATAAAATTCAGACTTAAAGAAAGTAGGGAAAACCACTAGGCCATTCAGGTGTGACCTAAATCAAATCTCACATGATTATACAGTGGAAGTGACAAATAGATTCAAGGGATTAGATCTCACAGACAGTGCTTTAAGATCTATGGATGGAGGTTCATAACATTGTACAGGAGGCTGTGATCGAAACTATCCTCAAGAAAATAAATGCAAAAGGCAAAATGGTTGTCTCAGAGGCCTTACAATGAGCTGAAAAAAGAAGAGAAGCTAAAGGCAAAGGAGAAAAGGAAATATATATCCATTTGAATGCAGAGTTCCAAGGAATAGCAAGGAGAGATGAAAAAGCCTTCCTCAGTGATCAAAATAAAGAAATAGAGGTAAACAACAGAATGGGAAGGGCTAGAGATCTCTTGAAGAAAATATGAGATACCAAGGGAACATTTCATGCAAAGATGGGCACAATGAAGGACATAAAAGTTATGGACCTAACAGAAGCAGAAGATACTGAGAAGTGGCAACAATCCACAGAACTATACAAAAAAGATCTTATGACCCAGATAACAATGATGGTGTGATCACTCACCTAGAGCCAGACATCCTGCAGTGTGAAGTCAAGTGGGCTTTAGGAAGAATCACTATGAAAAGTTAGTGGAAGTGATGGAATTCCAGCTGAGCTATTTCAAATCCTAAAATATGATGCTGTGAAATGGCTGCACTCCTTACTCCAGCAAAATTGGATAATTCAGCAGTGACCACAGGACTGGAAAAGGTCAGTGTTCATTCCAATTCCAAAGAAAGGCAATGCCAAAGAATGTTTAAACTATAACACAATTGCACTCAGTTCATACACTAGCAAAGTAATGCTCAAAATTCTCCAAGCCAGGCTTCAACAGTACATGAACTGTGAACTTCCAGATGTTCAAGCTGGATTTAGAAAAGGCAGGGGAACCAGAGATCAAATGCCATCATCCATTGCAGCATAGAAAAAGCAAGACAATTCCAGAAAAACTTATACGTCTACGCTAAACCTTTCACTGTGTGGATCATAACAAACTGTGAAAATTTTTCCAAGAGATGGGAATATCAGACCACTTTACCAGCCTCCTGAGAAATTTGTATGCAGGTCAAGAAGCAACAGTTAAAACTGGACATGGAACAACGGACTGGTTCAAAATTGAGAAAGGAGTATATCAAGGCTGTATACTGTCGCCGTGCTTGCTTAACTTATATGCACATTACATCATGCAAAATGCCAGGATGGATGAATCACAAGCTGGAATCAATATTCCTGGGAGAAACAGCAAAAACCTCAGATACACAGAAGATACCACCCTTATGGCATACAGCGAAGAGGAACAAGAGCCTCTTGATGAAAGTGAAAGAGGAGAGTGAAAACCTGGCTTAATATTCAACCTTCAAAAAATGAAGATCACACCATCTGATCCTGTAACTTCATGGCAAATAGATGAGGAAACAATGGAAACAGTGACAGACTTTATTTTCTTGGGCTCCAAATCGTTGCAGATGGTGACTGAGGCCATAAACTTAAAAAGCACTTGCTGCATTGAAGCAGAGCTGTGAGAAGCCTAAACAGCATATTAAAAAGCAGAGACTTTGCCAACAAAATTCCATCTAGTCAAAGTAGTGTTTTTCCCAGTAATCATGTAAGAGTTGTACCATAAAAAAGGCTGAGCACCAAAAAAATTAATACTTTTGAACTGTAGTGTTAGGATAGACTCTTGAGAATCCCTTGGACTGTAAGAACACCAAACAAATAAATCCTAAAGGAAATCAGTCCTGAATATTCACTGGAAGAACTGATGATGAAGCTGAAGCTCCAATACATTTGCCACCTGATGCAAAGAACTGGCTCATTGGAAAAGATCCTGATGCTGGGGAAGATTGAAGGCAGGAGGAGAAGGGGACGACAGATGATGAGATGGTTGGATGGCATCACCGACTCAGTAGACATGAGTTTGAGCAAGCTCTGGGAGATGGTGAAGGACAGGGAAGCCTGGGACGTTGCAGTCCATGGTTTCACAAAATCAGACACAACTGAGCAACTGAACAGCAACAAAAAAAGAGATCATGGGTAACCTGTCAGCCAGAGTTTATGAAAAGTCCTCAGCTCATTATACCTGTCCACTGCCTATCCTAAATTTCAGACAAAAATATAAACTTCCCGTCACTTTCAATTCAACAAAAAGGAGATGCTCAGACATCTGATGAGCATCACAACTTCTTAAAAATCACATTTTTAAGAAACAAGTTGCTGCAGAGAACCGATATCACTGTTTTAAGTTTTAAAATGTATATAAGATTGTAGGCACTACAGCACCAAGATTACTCATTTCCTACGAACACATCCTATGAACACATTTTATCTGTTCTAGCTTCAAAACAGGTGTTGAACCTGAGTACTTTTCACTTCCTCTGGCATCTTAGTATAGACCACCACTGTCTTTTGTCTGTACCACATCAATAGCCTTCCAAACACTTTCCCTACTTCCACTTCATCCCCATGTCCTGTTCTCCACACCAAAGGGATGCTTTAAAATACTCAACTGTAAATTAAACAATAGTGTTTGTTTGTTTGTTTTCAAAATAATGCAAAGTCCCTCAGGGCCAAAGCTTTTCTATCTGTTCACTGCTGTTGTCCTTTCCCCCAAGCATCACTTGGTCCCTACTGTCTCTGCCATGCATACCTGTTGTTGAATAGCCATGGTGTTACCCATGTACACATATGACAGTACTTAGTGAAACCTAAATTAAATACTTTTGTGAAACAAATTAGTGTAGAGCTGGCAGGCTAACCAAAAGTGCTGCACTTCTTATAAGGAGCCAAGAGTCTCATGAGAAAAAAAAAATGTTCCTTTTCCCTTAAAGGATATTTAAAACATAAATTGACTCAGATCAAAAACGTTACCTAGGAACTATAATATTCTGTTTGGAATAAATCTTTATAAGCATGTAAAAAAGCAGAAGCAGTAATCTGATCTTAGTTCTATGACCTGTACCAGAAAGGGAGATATTGGACTTGCACATCTGTGATTGAAACAGCAATCAGAGGTCCCCTGGCCACCTCATCTTGGTGGTGGATTTGTGTGCTGCAGAACAACTAGCTGTATAAACAAAAGTGCTGTATACAGAAGGCACAGGGCAAGAAGAGATGATTCATCTGTGACTAAGCTTCTGGGCTTCCCAGGTAGCTCAGTGGTAGAGAATCCACCTGCAGTGCAGGAGACACAGAAGATGTGGGTTTGATCTCTGGGTCAGGAAGATCCCCTGAGTAGGAAATGACAACCTATTCCAGTATTTTTGCATGGAGAATTCCATGGACAGAGGAGCCTGGCAGGCTACAGTCCATGGGGTCCCAAAGATTCTGACACAACTTAGGGACTGGGTGCCACTGATGCTAAGCTGCCAGGGAAGGGGAAGGAGGGGAAGATTTGTCTTCAACAGTTCAGTTTCATCAGAAGAGATGGTGGCTTTGTCTTCAAAGACCAGAAGTGGCAGCAGCAGCAAGCCTCTAGCTGTGTCACCCTGGACCACATTACTACCAATGGCACATGAACCCTTTTCCAGTTGTAATGATGAAAATCTTAAGTAGAAACCTACAGACTAGGGAGTTCATGATGGGGAACACATGTACACCCATGGCTACTTCATGTCAATGTATGCCAGAAACCACTACAATATTGTAAATAATTAGCCTCCAATTAAATAAATTCATTAATTTAAAAAAAGAAACCTACTGTCTAGAAGAAAATCATGTGTGTCTTGTTTAAATACCAGTGTAAGCATCTGTGGATCTGACTGTTGTAATTACTCCATACCTAGGGAATCCCCAAGTTAGAAGGAGAGATGGGAAGGAAGAGGAGAGATTTGATCAGATCCTAGCAGATGCAGGCAGCATTCCATGTGCTGTGCTCTGGGATGCTGCCATGGATGGATGTTTATTTACCAATAGCAAAGTAAGATGCCCAAGATTTTAGATCACATTTCTTAAGGGCCATGCTTTTTTAAAATGTATTTATTCCTCACATACCTCTGACATCTCAACATTGAGGGTAAATTTTATTTATAAGAAACACAATAATAAATAAATGAGACACATAAATATACGATTTAAGTTCTATCTTATCTCTTCAAAATGAAACTCTCTTTTAAATAGGCCATGCAATTCAAGACTCAAAGGATACTTATATAGCCATTTATGAGGAGATGTTTAGAAGAAATAGGATCATCATTCCATGAAATATTTCCAGAAGCATCAGTGTCATGAATTGATATATTTTTTGTATGTTTGAAACTGTATGAAGCAAGCAGTATAGATCACACTACCGATGAAGCAGCTGCTTCAAAACATGCTTTCTGGGTTTTTTTTTTTTTTTCTTCCAATTCTTTTCTTGTTGTTGCTTAGTCACTAAGTCATGTCTGATTCTTTGAGGCCTTATAGACTGCACCTGCCAGGCTCCTCTGTCCATGGGATTTCTCATGCAAGAATACTGGAGTGGATTGCCATTTTCTTTTCCAGGTGATCTTCCTGACTTAGGTATCAAACTTGTGTCTTCTACATTGGCAGACGGGTTCTTTACCACTGAGTCACTAGGGTAGCCCTTTGCCTATGTGACTAAAGATCTATTTATGACTATTCTTTTTACCAAATACAACATGTCCATCTTTCAATAAAAAGTTACAACACACATTAAATATGAAAAGCACAGCTTGAAGAAACCAAATAAATATCAGAACCACAGAAAGGTATGGCAAGAACATTGAAATTTTCAGAGCAAGAATTTTTTAAAAAGTACTCTGATTAATATGCTAAAGGATTTTGAATGGAAGAAGTAGACAATATGCAAGAACAGATGGACAATGAAAGTGGAGAGATGGAAAGTTTAAGAAAGAATCAAAAAGATGCTAGGAAACAAAAATGCTGTGATAGAAATGGAGAATCATTTTTATGGGCTCATCAGCAAAGTGTACATTACTCAGGGAAGATCCTCTGAGCCTGAGGAGATACCAATGGAAACTTCCAAAACTAAGCAGCAGAGGTGACTGAATAAAATACAGCAGAATAGCCAAGAACTGTGCAGTGACTGCAAAGTTATGACATGTATAAAAGGAATGCCAGAGAGAGAAGAAAGACGGGAAGGAACAGAAGCAATATTTGAAGCCATAGTGATTGATAATTTCCCCAAATTAATGACACACCAAAGCACAGATCATGAACAACCTGTGGTTGAACTGTGCAGGCCCACTTACACACAGATTTTTTTATTTTTTTCTTCACAAAATACGTACTACAGAACTACATAACACATAGTTGGTTGAATCCAAGGAAGTGCAGCTGCTGATATGAAGGGCCTACCATAAAGTTATACAGGCACTTTTGACAAAGTGGGTGGCATTTCAAAAATCTCTCTGTTCTTCAAAGATCAAGTCTACACATTTGCTTGCTTATACGTATGTAAAAGTGAAACGAATTATAGCAATCTATAGGACAGAAAGGAAAACTACTGTTGTTGTTGTTGTTATAAGATACTATGACGTGGTAGAGTCTTGAAGAGACTAAGCAAACATCTGAACCCCAGAAAGGTATGGCAGGAATGTTGAAATTATCAGAGCAAGAATTCTTTGCAAGTGGTGATTGAACTGTTGTGCTGAAGAAGACTCTTGAAAGTGTCTTGGACTGCAAGAATATCAAGCCAGTCAATCCTCAATGAAATCAACCCTGACTATTCATTGGAAGGACTGATGCTGAAGCTGAAGCTCCAAGACTCTGGCCACCTGATGCAAAGAGCTGACTCGTTGGAACAGACCCTGATGCTGAGAAAGACTGAGGGCAGGAGGAGAAAGGGGCGACAGGATGAGACAGTTGGATGGCATCTCCAACTCAATGGACATGAGTTTCAGCAAACTCTGGGAAACAGTGAGGACAGTTAAGCCCAGTGTGCTGCAGTTCATGGGGTCACAAAGAGTCAGACACGACTTAGCAACTGAACAACCAATAGTCTATAGTGGTGTATAATTTGGACTCAGATTAATTGTAAGTATATATTGCAAAATCAAAAAAGAAACCACTAAGAAACAAAAACACAAAGGAAGAGTAACTGATATATTAAGAAAGGAGAGAAAATGGCATCATACAAAATATTCAGTTAAAAGCACAAAATGCAGAAAAAGCCTGGAAGTCAAAAACAGAAACAAAGAGATACCACACGATCCAGCAGTTCAACTCCTATGTATTTTCCCAAGGAATGTGAAAACATTAATTTAAAAAAGACATATATACACCACACACAAAGTTCACTGCACCATTATTTAAACAACCAAGATACTGAAGCAACATAAGTGCTCATCAAGACATGGATAAATAAGATGTGGTATGTGTGTGTATATACACACACACAATGGAATAACTCTCAGCAATAAAAGTAATGAAATCTTGTCATTTGTGACAACATGGATGGACTTAGAGGGTAATATGTTAAAGTGAAATAAGTCAGACAGAGAAGAAAGACAAATATTGTATGATTTCATTTATATGTGGAATCTAAAAAAACAAAAACAAATGAACAAGTATGACAAAACAGAAACATGGCTATAAATACAGAGAACAAACGGGTGATTGCCAGAGGGGAGGAGCTGGGTGGAATGAGTGAAATAAGTGATGACAGGTTGGAGGCAAAGACTTCCAGTTACAAAATAAGTAAATTACAGGGATGAAATGTACATCTTAGGGAATATAGCCAGTAATTATGTAATATCTTTGGACAGATACAGATGGTAACTCAACTTAACATGGTGAGAATTTGTAATGTACAGAAATAGTAAATTACTTCGTTGTCTAACAGGAATTAACACAGTGGTATAGGTCACTTATACTTCAAACAAACCAATGAAGTCATAGAAAAAGATCAGATTTGTGGCTGGCTACCAAGGGTGGGAGAAGGAGGATTAGATGAAAGTTGTCAAAAGATAGTCACTTCCAGTTATGATATAAATATATTCTATGGATTCAACACAAGTCATACACTGTTATATGTTATATGTATGTATGTATGTACGAATATGAAAGCTGTTAACAGTAAATTTTAAGAGTTCTCATCACAAGGAAAAGTATTTTTTTCTTTTGCTTTGTATATTTATAGAATGGTTGATGCTCACTCAACTTACTGTGACCATCACTTCATGATATAAATAAACTCATTATGTTATATATCTTAAAATTTATACAATCCTGTACGCCAATTGTGTCTCAATCAAATTGGAAGAAAAAAGGAAAATATAGAGCAGAAGTCAGTGAAAGTGAACACAGATACACAGTCATCAGGATGTCCTACACTAGGGCTAGTGGGTCATCAGTAGTCCATCCAGACCATGGGATAGTATTTGATGCCTACAAGAAATGAGCTACTGCTAAGTTATGCAAAGATATAAAGGAAATTTAAATGCATGTTATTAAGTGAAAGAAGTGAATCTGAAGAGAATCTGTACTGTGTGATTCCAGCTACACTACTTCTGAAAATAGCAAAACTATAAAGACAGTAAGATCAGTGGTTTCCAGGAGCTGAGGGTCAGCAGCAATGAATCAGCAGAGCACAGATGACTTTTATGGCATTACATTATCAGGCAGATACTTTATGATACCATAATAGTGGATAGATGCATTATAAACCTATCCAAAAGCAAATATATTATAACACCAAGAGTAAACACCTATCATAAATTATGAACTTTATACATTTGTAAGTATGTGAAAGTGTCAGTCCCTCAGTCGTGTCTGACTCTTTGTGATCCTATGGACTGTAGCCCTCAAGGCTCCACTGTCCATGAACTTCTCTAGACAAGAATACTGGAGTGGGTTGCCATATCTAGAACTCTGATTTGGAATGTTGATATATTGGGAGGTTGTTCAGAAGGGGAGGGGAATACAAGGTATTTATGGAAACTGTACCTTCCAGTCAATTTTGCTGTAAATTGAAATCTCCTCTAAAATATAGTTTATTAATTTAAAAATAAACATAACATTGGGATAATATTATTCCATTAAGTTGTTATTTTAATGTTTAAATAAAATAACCTATGTAATGTCCACAGTGCAATGTTTAGCACCTAATAATCTCTGGAAAGATTATTATGTAAGTAAAGCTATGATAAACCCACACAGCACATTACAAAGCAGAGACATCACTTTGCCAACAAAGGTCCATATAGTCAAAGCAATAGTGTGGTGTCTGGATGTGAGAGTTGGACAATAAAGAAGGCTGAACGCCAAAGAATTGATGTTTTTGAACTGTGGTGCTGGAGAAGACTGTTGAGAGTCCCTTGGACATCAAGGAGATTAAATCAGTAAATCCTAAAGAAAATCAACCCTGAATATTCATTGGAAGAACTGATGCTGAAGCTGAATTTCCAATACTTTGATCACCTGAAGCAAAGAGTCAAATCATTGGAAAAGACTCTGATGTTGGGTAAGATTGAGGGCAGGAGAAGAAGGGGGCTACAGAGGATGAGATGATTGGATGGCATTATCTCAATGGACATGAGTCAGAGCAAACTCTGGGATATCGTGAAGGTCAAGCGAAGTCTTGTGTGCTGCAGTCCATAGGGTTGCAAAGAGTCAGACATGACTGAGGGACTGAACAACAACAAATCTTTGAAACATGTGAGCTATTTAGAATAAATATGCTATTTTCATCTCTGTGAATATTTGGGGATATTTAGACAGTGATCGCGCTGTATAAACAAATATACAACCTTAAAACAAAGAATCTTAAGTTGGTTATTTTCATTCAAAATACTGAATTTATCCTAAATCATTAACTATATTAGGGAAAATTTAATTTAATGAATAGTCCCAAACTCATTTATTAAAGTCATAAAACATAATTCCTTGGCTTTATGCCATTGTTTTTCATTTCTTTCTCTTTTTTTTAATCAGATAAACTTATTAAAAATCCATATCCCTGAAACTACCATAACATTGTTAATTGGTTATAACTCAATACAAAATAAAAAGTTTAAGGAATCTCCTCACTGTTCTCCATAGTGGCTGTACTAGTTTGCATTCTTACCAACAGTGTAAGAGGGTTCCTTTTTCTCCACATCCTCCCCAGCATTTATTGCTTGTAGACTTTTGGATCACAGCCATTCTGACTGGTGTGAAATGGTACCTCATTGTGGTCTTGATTTGCATTTCTCTAATAATGAGTGATGTTGAGCATCTTTTCATGTGTTTGTTAGCCATCTGTATATCTTCTGTGGAGAAATATTTATTTAGTTTTTTGGCCCATTTTTTGATTAGGTCGTTTATTTTTCTGGAATTGAGCTGCATAAGTTGCTTGTATATTTTTGAGATTAGTTGTTTGTCAGTTGCTTCATTTGCTATTATTATTTTCTCCCATTCCAAAGGCTGTCTTTTCACCTTGCTTATAGTTTCCTTTGTTTTGCAGAAGCTTTTAATTTTAATTAGGTCCAATTTGTTTATTTTTGCTTTTATTTCCAGTATTCTGGGAGGTGGGTCATAGAGGATCTTGCTGTGATTTATGTCGGAGAGTGTTTTGCCTATGTTCTCCTCTAGGAGTTTTATAGTTTCTGGTCTTACATTTAGATCTTTAATCCATTTTGAGTTTATTTTTGTGTATGGTGTTAGAAAGTGTTCTAGTTTCATTCTTTTACAAGTGGTTGACCAGTTTTCCCACCACCACTTGTTAAAGAGATTGTCTTTTCTCCATTGTATATTCTTGCCTCCTTTGTCAAAGATAAGGTGTCCATAGGTGTGTGGATTTATCTCTGGGCTTTCTATTTTGTTCCATTGATCTATATTTCTGTCTTTGTGCCAGTACCATACTGTCTTGATGACTGTGGCTTTGTAGTAGAGCCTGAAGTCAGGTACGTTGATTCCTCCAGTTCCATTCTTCTTTCTCAAGATTGCTTTGGCTATTCAAGGTTTTTCATATTTCCATACAAATTGTGAAATTATTTGTTCTAGCTCTGTGAAAAATACCTCTGGTAGCTTGATAGGGATTGCATTGAATCTGTAGATTGCTTTTGGTAGTATACTCAATTTCACTATATTGATTCTTCCGATCCATGAACATGGTATATTTCTCCATCTATTAGTGTCCTCTTTGATTTCTTTCACCAGTGTATTATAGTTTTTTTATATATAGGTCCTTAGTTTCTTTAGGTAGATTTATTCCTAAGTATTTTATTCTTTTCGTTGCAATGGTGAATGGAATTGTTTCCTTAATTTCTTTTTTTACTTTCTCATTATTAGCGTATAGGAATGCAAGGTATTTCTGTGTATTGATTTTATATCCCGCAACTTTACTATATTCGTTGATTAGCTCTAGTAATTTTCTGGTGGAGTCTTTAGCATTTTCTATGTAGAGGATCATGTCATCTGCAGACAGTGAGAGTTTTACTTCTTCTTTTCCAACTTGGATTCCATTTATTTCTTTTCCTACTCTGATTGCTGTGGCCAAAACTTCCAAAACTATGTTGAATAGTAGCGGTGAAAGAACTGTCTTATGACCCAGTAGTCCCACTGCTGGTCATACACACCGAGGAAACCAGAATTGAAAGAGACACGTGTACCCCAATGTTCATCACAGCACTGTTTATAATAGCCAGGACATGGAAGCAACCTAGATGTCCATCAGCAAATGAATGGATAAGAAAACTGTGGTACATATACACAATGGAATATTACTCAGCCATTAAAAAGAATACATTTGAATCAGTTCTAATGAGGTGGTTGAAACTGGAGCCTATTATACAGAGTGAAGTAAGCCAGAAAGAAAAATACCGATACAGTATACGAACACATATATATGGAATTTAAAAAGATGGTAATGATAACCCTGTATGTGAGACAGCAAAAGAGACACAGATGTATAGAACAGACTTTTGGACTCTGTGGGAAAGGGAGAGGGTGGGATGATTTGGGAGAATGGCATTGAAACATGTATACTATCATGTAAGTAATGAATCACCAGTCTATGTTTGATACAGGATACAGGATGCTTGGGGCTGGTGCACTGGGATGACCCAGAGAGATGATATGGGGAGGGAGGTGGGAGGGAGGTTCAGGATTGGGAACTCATGTACACCCGTGGCAGATTTATGTCAATGAATGGCAAAATCAATACAGTATTGTAAAGTAAAATTTAAAAAATAAATAAAAAGTTTAAGATTTGAAAATAGGAATTCTGATGAAAGAAAAAATAGCAGATAAACCAAAGCACATAATTTATGTTCTCATTTTTATCACTAATTAATTGATTATTAAAACTCCTCAAAAAGTTCAATCTTAACAAGATAATTTTTTTGTTAAGATTGTTGTTTAGTTGCTAAGTTGTATCTGACTCTTTTTTTAAAAAATTTAATTGAAGGATAATTGCTTTACAGAATTTTGTTGTGTTCTGTCAAACATCAACATGAATCAGAGGCTTATATACATATGTGTGTGTATATATATATAATTTTGTTTTATTTATTTTGTTTTTGGGTGTTTTTAGTCTTGGCTGCTATGCAGGTTTTTGTTTGTTTGTTTGTTTGTTTGTTTGTTTTTTTGAGTTGCGGAGAGCAGAGGCTAGTCTCTAGGTGTGGTACTTGGGCTTCTCATTATGATGGCTTCATTTGTTGCACAGCATGGGCTTTAGGGCGAGCAGGCTTCAGTAGCTGCAGCATGAGGGCTCAGTAGTTGCAGTTCCTGGGGCCCTAGAGCTCAGGCTCAATAGTTGTGGCACACAGGCTTAGTTCCTCAGAGGCATGTGGGATCATCCCAGACCAGGGATTGAACCTGTATCTCCTGCATTGGCAGTCAGGTTCTTTACCACTGAGCCACCATTTCTCCAGGTTTCTCAGGGACACTGTGAATAACAACTACTGACATTTGTATAGTACCCCATAGTCTACAAAGGAATTTATGTCTGTTTGACTCAGGACAACCTTAAGAGCTAAGTGAAGATGGTGTTAAGATTCACCCATCTTACGGATGATGTGTATTAGTTTGCTCGGACAGCTGTAGCAAAGTACAACACTCTGGGTAGCTTTGGCAAAGGTTAAGAAATACCCAAAATAAAACCAACTAGTGAATCATGAAAGTAAAAAAAAAAAAAAAAAAAAAATCCATACCCCAAACTCTTTCTTCCTTCTTTTTATACCACTGGAAATGTACCTAGTTCATTAATCAGGGTTAGTTCTGAAGAGAAGGCATGGTATAGTGTGGGCAGACTGTGGTTGGGATTAATAGGCTATTGCCAGGAAGGTAATACGAAACAGAACAATTCAAGTGTCATTCTCTTTGCATCTGCTGAAAAGGGTTATAACTTTATAATAGGGTTCAGTTGAATTCAGTTGGTCACTCATGTCTGACTCTATGTGACCCCATGGACTGCAGCATGCCAGGCCTCCCTGTCCATCACCAACTCCTGGAGCTTTGTCAAACTCATGTCCATCAAGTCGGTGATGCCATCCAACCATCTCAACCTCCGTTGTCCCCTTCTCCTCCCATCCTCAATCTTTTCAAATGATTCAGCACTTCACATCACATGGCCAAAGTGTTGGACTTTCAGTTTCAACATCAGTCCTTCTAATGAACACCTAGGGCTGAATTCCTTTAAGATTGACTGGTTGATCTCCTTGTAGTGCAAGGAACTCTCAACACTCTTCCCCAATACCACAGTACAAAAGGATCAATTCTTCCATGCTCAGTTTTCTTTATAGTCCAACTCTCACATTCATACATGACTACTGGAAAAACCATAGCTTTGACTAGATGGACATTTGTTGGCAAAGTAATATCTCTGCTTTTTAATATGCTGTCTAGGTTGGTCATAACTTATCCTCCAAGGAATAAGTATCTTTTAATTTCATGGCTGCAGTCACCATTTGCAGTGATTTTGGAGCCCCCAAAAATAGTCTGCACAGCTTCCACTATTTCCCCATCTATTTGCCACGAAGTGATGGAACCAGTGCCATGATCTTAGTTTTCTGAATGTTGAGATTTAAGGCAAAATTTTCACTCTCCTCTTTCACTTTCATCAAGATGTTCTTTATTTCTTCTTCACCCTCTGCCATAAGGATGATGCTGTCTGGATATCTGAGATTATTGATAAGTCTCCCAGCAATCTTGATTCCAGCTTGTGCTTGATCCAGACTAGTATTTCTCATGATATAACTTAAACTTTCTCTGCATATAACTTAAATAAGCATGGTGACAATATACAGCCTTGACATACTCCTTTTCCTATTTAGAAGTAGTCATCAAATGTACAGTTTTTCCATGTACAGTTGTTCCATGTCCAGTTCTAACTGTTGCTTCCTGACCTGCATACAGGTTTCTCAAGTGGCACGTCAGGTGGTCTGGTATTCCCATCTCTTTCAAAATTTTCGACATTTTATTGTGATCCACACAGTCAAAGGCTTTGGCATAGTCAATAAAGCAGAAATAGATGTTTGTTCTGGAACTTTCTTGCTTTTTTGATGACCCAGCGGGTGTTGGCAATGTGATCTCTGGTTTCTCTGCCTTTTCTAAAACCAACTTGAATATCTGGAAGTTCACGGTTTGCATAATGTTGAAGCCTGGCTTGGAGAAATTTGAGCATTAGTTTACTAGCATGTGAGGTGAGTGCAACTGTGCAGTAGTTTGAGCATTCTTTGGCATTGCCTTTCTTTGGGATCGGAATGAAAACTGACTTTTTCCAGTACTGTGACCACTGCTGAGTTTTCAGATTTGCTAGCATATTGAGTGCAGCACTTTCACAGCATCATCTTTCAGGATTTGAAATAGCCCAACTGGAATTCCTTCATCTCCACTAGCTTTGTTCATAGTGATGCTTCCTAAGGCCCACTTGACTTAGCCTTCTAGGATGTCTGGCTCCAGGTGAGTGATCACACCATTGTGATTATCTGGTTCATGAAGATCTTTTTTGTGCAGTTCTTCTGTGTATTCTTGCCATGTCTTCTTAATATCTTTTGCTTCTGTTAGGTCCATACCATTTCTGTCCTTTACTGTGCCCAAATTTGCAAGAAATTTTCCCTTGGTATCTCTAATTTTTTGGAAGAGATCTCTAATCTTTCCCATTCTATTGTTTTCCTCTATTTCTTTGCATTGTTCACTGAGGAAGGCTATCTTATCTCTCCTTGCTATTCTTCGGAATCTGTATTCAAATGAGTATATCCCTCCTTTTCTCCTTTGCTTTTAGTTTCTCTTCTTTTCACAGCTATATGTAAGGCCTCCTCAGACAGCCATTGCACTCTTTTGCATTTCCTTTCCTTGGGAGTGGTCTTGATCCCTGTCTCCCATACAATGTCATGAACCTCCATCCATAGTTCATCAGGCACTCTGTCCATCAGATCTAGTCCCTTAAATGTAATTTTCACTTCCAGTGTATAATTATAAGGGATTTGATTTAGGTCATACCTGAGTGGTCTAGTGGTTTTCCCTACTTTCTTCAATTTACATCTGAATTTGGCAATAAGGAGTTTGTAATCTGAGCCACAGTCAGCTCCTGGTCTTGTTTCTGCTGACTGTATAGAGTTTCTCCGTCTTTGGCTGCAAAGATTATAATCAATCTGATTTTGGTGTTGACCATCTGGTGATGTCCATGTGTAGAGTCTTTTCTTGTGTTGTTGAAAGAGGATGTTTGCTATGACCAGTGCATTTTCTTGGCAAAACTCTATTAGCTTTTGCCCTGCTTAATTCTGTATTCCAAGGCCAATAAGGGTACAAATAACTAAATGACTGAAATATAAATCTCATGAAGTCAAAGATCTCAATGTTTAGAATTTTACCCTTCATACTATATTTCACTTTAGCAAGAGCCTTATACTCCAGAAACAAAACAAAACAAAACAAAACTTTTAATTGTTGGAAAAATGGTAATGTGCAATATATATGTATCTATGCTACACAGAACAAAGAAAAAGAGTATATAGAAGCATATGTTTGAGAATAGGAGTGGATTCATTTGAATTAATATCAGAATTTTTTGTCTCAATGTAACTGGAAAGGTTGTCAGACTAATATTCTTCACATTATAAATAGCACATCAATTTAACTGACAATTGAGAATGATGTAAAAAAAGTATAGTATACTATATGTTAAAGGATTGACACTTGAATTTAGCAAATTTAAACTAAGGATGACAGCATCATGTCCAGTTGAATTTTGAATTTATGTGTTGTTCAAAAAATATTTCTGTTAAAAGATATTTATCTTATTTTCTGTTACAGAATTCTATGGTACATTAATCAATACATATTTCCAGTGGGGAAAATGAAGTGAAATGATTTTGTAATGAAAATAATGACTATTTCTTCACATTCAATTTCCACTAAGAATTGCAGGTAAAACTTTATTAGCAAATATTTAATTTTAATATTGAGGGTAACCCTCTGAGAAATAGTTAGCATTTCTGAGAGAGAACTGAGAATTGAAAATGTAATTTTTAAGATAAGTACTGAGAAGGGTAAAAGGAGAAGTTCATGTTCTCATTTTTGTCACTTTAGAGCTTCTGCACTTAAGGGCTACACTATACACTTTTACAATCACATATGCTTATCTTCTGGATCAATTGACAAAGGAGTTACTGGATATTCAGAGCATGGTGACAGGTGCTAGAAATTAACCAATGTTTTAGTTTCATTGGACACCAGACAGAGTTTCTCTTTCATTCAAAAATATATTAGCAGATAACAAATAGTTTTTCCTTAAGATATAGAAGATTGAATCAAATTCAAATTATATTTCAAAGGCTTAGTAAATATGAAGTGGTAAGAGATCTGCTTAAATAAATTCTAAGTCTTTTTAAAATTTCAAAATAAATATTGAAGAAATTTGAGTAAATAAAAATGAATCTGTTCTGCTGATAAAATATCATGAAAGCAGCAATTTTAAGTCTTTTAAAATACCTTTCTTATGGTTGTTCAAATGAGAAAAACTGGAGACATTTTACAAAGCATGTTTTGTTGAAAACATGTTTAGTTTATAATAGACATCGCTTCAAACTCAAAGTAAAATTAATCTTGTGTTGTTTCTAGCTTAAATATAGTCTTTTAAATAATTGCAAACCATTAGAATAATGGATGGTTTGTAAATAAAATAATTATAAGCCATCAAATAATAAGAAGAAACAATCAAAACTAAGGAAAACTAGGAGTAAATAAATTTATATTTGTTTGTTGTAATATTCTTTATCTCTAGAGAATCTTATGGTATAACATTACTGAACACACAGAATCCATTGACTAAGTTATAAATATTGTTTAAGTTGTCCTCATTAAATGATTAGCATTTCATGAATTCTCATTGATGACATATGAGTCTTAGTAGTGGATCTCATATTCTACTTTAGAAATCTCTATCCAACTCAAGTACTTAAAGTTTATCTCCATAACATGAAAATGATGCTTTGAAATGTAGCTGAGGTCAAAAAAGAAAAAAAACAATAAGAAATTTTTATATTTAAATAGATCATAAAGTAAAATGTTTGCTAGAGTGAAATATCATAAAGCCTAAAAATCCCCCATGTCTTACAAAGAAAACATATCCTATTAAGTACTAAAATTCCAAGTGTTTCACGGCTTATTTTAATTTGCACAGTTACAGTCATCTATAAACCCAGCTTTTCAGTCTTCCGTGAAGTTTTATAGTGCCAATTTCGAGAAATATCTAAAATTATTTAACAGCTTCTGTTATATCTTCTGTGAAATATTCCCTAATTGCAAATTAGGTGGTTAGTGGTTTGAAAGAGTTAATGTGCCTCTAAAACCCTTCTTATTATCTGGGAATAATTGTAAGCATTAGGTTCATTAGGCAACAATTTGATCCTCACCCCTACTTATACAGAGAATTCAAATTTATGTTTTCTCTCTTTTTATTCAACATTTGTTTTATTTCCTCTTCATCCTTTTTAAACTGGCTAGGATCAGTTCAGCCTACATTTTAGTACAGAATTCTCTTTTAACATTAGCACTTCATGTATGCATTGGTTTTCACCAAAGCCTTTTTGAAAATCTTTCTTGAATGACATATTTTCAATTAATATGTTTTGCTCCTTATCAATGTTTTCACCAAATTGTTAAGGGAAATAAATCATACCTATAGCAATATACTCAGATATGCAGGTGTCACCACCCTAACTGCAGAAAGCAAAGAAGAACTAAAGAGCCTCTTGATTAA
The DNA here is from genome assembly GCF_042477335.2 of Ovis canadensis. NCBI lineage: Eukaryota > Metazoa > Chordata > Mammalia > Artiodactyla > Bovidae > Ovis > Ovis canadensis. The sequence goes on from NC_091246.1 coordinate 109,953,414, forward strand.
GGTGAAATAGGAGAGTGAAAAAGCTTGCTTAAAACTCAGCATTCAAGAAAAGAAGATTATGGCATCTGGTTCCAGTGCTTCATGACAAATAGATGGGGAAACAATGGAAACAGTGACAGACTTTATTTTCGTGGGCTCCAAAATCACTGTGGATGGTGACTGCAGCCATGAAATTTAAAGATGCTTGCTCCTTGGAAAAAAAGTTATTACAAACCTAGACAGCATATTCAAAAGCAGAGACATCAATTGTCAACAAAAGTCTGTAGAGTCAAGGCTATGGTTTTTCTAGTACTCATGTACAGATGTGAGAGTTGGACCATAAAGAAGGGTGAGCACCAGAGAACTGATGCTTTCAAACTATGGTGCTGGAAAATACTCTGGAGAGCCCCTTGGACAGTAAGGAGAAACAAATCAGTCAATTCTAAAAGAAATCAACCCTGAATATTCATTGGAAGGATTGATGCTGAACCTGAAGCCCCAATAGTTTGGCCACCTGATGTGAAATGCCAACTCATTGGAAAAGACCTTGATGCTTGGAAAGATTGAGGGCAGGAGGAGGGGGCGACAGAGGATGAGACAGTTGGATGGTATTATCAACTCAATGGACATGAGTTTGAGCAAACTCCAAGAGACAGTGAAGGACAGGGACGCCTGGTGTGCTGCAGTCCATGGAGTCTCAAGAGTTGTACATGACTGAGCAACCGAACAATGCCTTATTTTTCTAATTTCTCTAACATGTCAATGATATTTTTGTAAAATCATAATCATAAAATTTAGAATCAAAGTGAGTAGATAAGTCCAAATATAAACATAAATGTACAAAGGTGATTTGTAAATGGCCCAATATTAGATACATCCTACACTTCACAGAATTAAATATGCCTTTTACACAATACTGTGAAGCACTGTTTATTTAGATTATATTCTGGTTTAAGGGATGAACCAAAACAAGACTAATTTCTGATTTTTTATACTTTCATATATTGTGTATTGTTTGTAAATACTGTATATGAAGCAAATAAAGTTGAGGAATACTGAGACATACATATGGATATAAATATACATAGCATACAAATTATTTCAGACAATATTATGACTGACCACACTGAATTTGCCTCATAGCCTTTCAATCAGTTTTACCTCCCTTATTCTTCTTTTTATTCCCCCAAAGTGCATTTGATTACCTTCTCTACTCAATTGGAATAGCAAAGCAGAAATTTTCTTGTAGAATTTTTAGCCCAGCTATGCCTTTATGTTTGCTCCTAAACATTTCTGAGGATGAAGTTTTTATTGTTTACAAGTTAATGTTTGGATAAACTGATTATAAAGAGGAAATCTAATATTTATTGCTAACATTTTCTTCTAGCAGATAATATTTTGCTGGAATGATACAAACATTGGAATCCAAGATATCTGGACTGAAACACATGCTGTACTATTTGCAAGAAGTTTTTTTGGTATCTGTGGATGTCTCTGCCATTGAACTCCATGGATAATTTGCTTAGGGTTAATTTAGATGGTGATTACTTAATAGTATGTTTGTTTAGTCTTTAAGTCATGTCCAACTCTTTTGTGACCCCTCCAGGCTCCTCTGTCCATGGGATTTCCCAAGCAAGAATACTGGAGTGGGTAGCCATTTCCTCCTCCAGGGGATCCTCCTCCAGGGATTGAACTCTTGTCTCCTGCATTGGCGGGTGGATTCTTTCTCACTGAGTCACCAGGGAAGTCCTCTTGATAATATAGTTTCTAGCCATGGAACATAATCAGATAAGGATGATTATTAATAATGGAAAGGATTATAATAATGGAGTTGGAATTGATGATGATGCACTCTGCACTACAATTTATTAAATGGCAACCCACTCCAGTACCCTTGCCTGGAAAATCCCATGGACAGAGAAGCCTGGTAGGCTACAGTCCATGGGGTTGCAGTCAGACATGACTGAGTGACTTCACTTTCTTTATAAGTCAAAACTCCTTAGTGAAAATATATGATCAAGTTTCTACCTTCCATATTCTTAATGACTCCTGTGTAGAAATTCATGATCCCTCATTTACAGAGCCAAAATTAGTAAAAGAGCAAATAGCTGCTTTTAAAGTAGAAACAAAAATTTCCTTAAAAATAAATGACAAAAGACAAACGATATATTTTGCAACATTAAAAAAAAAGTGCCCATCCTTTAATAAGGAAAGTAGCGTTTAAGTTTTTCTTCTCCCCAATTTACAGAAAATGTCCTTCTCCCATGAAAAATAATTATGCAATCAGTATTTGAGTACATATATATTCAGATACCCTCTGTGAAGCTGAACAGTGACTTTTTCTTCATGCCAAACCTCAAAAAAGAGTCTTCAGAGATCAAATTCTTTTGCTTTTGCTATAACATAAAAAATACTTTAATATCACTTGTATCTGGAAAGATGACAGAAGAAAATGAGAAGCAAAGGATTAAAATTAAGCTCACTCCTTTTCTGGAGTCCTGAAAAGTTCTCAGAGAAAATTAACTAAGATGGGTCACAATATGCTCTGAATGAGAAATAAATTAGTAAATGTGATACAGCCTGGCAGGCTACAGTCCATGAGTTTGCAAAGAGTCAGACATAACTGAGTGATTAAGCACATATATATATATATATATATATATATATATATATATATATATATATATATAAACATGATACAGATATACCTTTTTGTTTTTATTATCAAAGAGAGTGAAATCAATTATTTCCATAAAGGAGAAGGTTAATGTCAAAGCCTAGATATCCAATGCCACTAGCTTGTATGTGTAGCATTCATTGTATGTTCTGATCACCCTTTTTAAATGAATATCAGAGAAGGTATCCTTTAACATGCCAAGGTTTTGCCCTATACTTCAGGGACTACATTTCTGCTTTAAATAAGAACCAAGCAATTCCATTAAAATTCTATTCTTGCCAAAAGATTCTGATTAACTTTTGACATCAATTTTGAGCTCTAGAGCATTTTAGTAGAGGTTACACAGGATTTAATATCTTGGAACATACACTGAAGTGTATTACCTAAGAAGGCACAGGGACCTTGCAGTAGAAAGTCCTATTTTGAAATATTAATTTGATTTAGTGCCTTGGAAGCATTGCTAGAAAGGCTTTCTAATAAGAGAGCAAAGGAGAGGCAGATGAGATTAATTTGTTCTCTGACAATATTATTTAATTACTATCACTGAGCTGCCCAGTTTTCTAAATAACAATCGAATCTGTCTGTCTAATGGTAACTATCTGATATGATTGTAGTTTAGCAATATAACTAAAAATTATACAATACATTATCACCAGTTTCTATAAAAACATATTACCCAATGCAGATTCTTGATGCATTTTCTACTTATAGCTGTTGTTCTAAATAAATAGAATTATTGTCAACAACAATTCACTGAGCTTATGTTCATTTTTATTGGCAAGAGATACTGAATGACCTCATAAAATAATTCTGGTCAAAAATAACTGTAAGGTTAATAAAATCCACAGAAATTGCTTCAGGTAATGAAACACTTGAGTTTCTACTCATTCAGTGCATATCAATTAATGTGATTCATCCCTTGCTACCAAATTTTTAAAATCTCTGAAGAATCAGAGACAATAAAAATTGGGATGAGAAACAAGATAATTGCTCTAGAAAAAAAATAAAAACAAGAGAAGAATATAACTCATTAGAAAGGAAAACATTTTCATAATTAATTTACCATTTAAAAAACTTTTTATATGGTAAAACATTAAAATGATAGAAAAAATATACTATAAAATATAAATCTGTGCTTTGTCTCTGCTAACCACCCACCTCCCTTCTCTGAAGGCAAATATATCTACTGGATGTTTTTATATCTGCAAATATTTATATTTCCAAACTCAAATGTTAGCAATATTATGTTATTAACACATGCATTGCTTTTAATTAATCTATCTTTTAAATCCTTTGATAACCAGATGTAAATAGTATCCTTATTTACCATTGTTTGTAAAACTGGATATCTCTAAGCAAAATAATTAATTTGCATCTTATATATATGATATACAAAAAGAACTGAAAATGAATAAAGACCTAAAAATAAGATCCCAAACTATAAAAAACTTGGAAAGAAATATAGAGAGGATATATCCTGTCATTGGCTGTGGCAATGATTTCTTGGATATGACACAAAAAATGCAGGAAATGAAAATAAAAATAGACACATGAGATTATATTAAACTTAAGAAACTTTTGTGCACTTCTGTTTCTGGCCCAATAGGTAAGTACTTGAATATCATCACTTCATCATAACAACGCTAAAAAGCTGAATAAACTGGAAACTCTCATTTAATCTGTCAGATGTGAAGTCACAAAGTAAACTACTGAATCCCAAGTTGGAGGGACAGATAGAACATGGAATCACATAAAATGTTCACTCAAAAACACAAAAGGGAGTAAAACAGCAACAAATAACAAATAGAAAAGAATAGAAAAGAGTAACAAATATGGCTGAGAGTAATTCAACTTCATTGATAGTTTCTTTAAATGCCAATCATCTAAACATGGCAATAAAAAACATAAATTTTCAGAGTAGATCAATTATAAGAATCAACTACATGCAGTCTGCAAGAAAATCTCTACAGATAAGAAGACATATCTCTGTTAAAAGTGAAGGAATGGAGAAATGTATGTATTGGTAACAACTAACCTAAAGAGAGCAGCAGTAGCTATGCTGATATCATGAGTGCACTTTGGAGTAAGGAATGTAATCAGGGATAAATGGGGATTACATAAAGATAAAGGAGTCAATTGCCCAATTAGGTATTGTAATTCTTTATCCACATGTAACAGAGTATCAAATTACCTGAGACAACACCAGAGAAAACTACAGAGAAAGAGATGGATATACTATCATAGTTAGAGACTTCAATACTTTTCTATCAGATATAGACAGATCTAGCAGAAGGCTGAGCACCGAAGAATTGATGCTTTTGAACTGTGGTATTGGAGAAGACTCTTGAGAGTCCCTTGGACTGTAAGGAGATCCAACCAGTCCATTCTGAAACAGATCAGCCCTGGGATTTCTTTGGAAGTAATGATGCTAAAGCTGAAACTCCAGTACTTTGGCCACCTCATGCAAAGAGTTGACTTATTGGAAAAGACTCTGATGCTGGGAGGGATTGGGGGCAGGAGGAAAAGGCGACGACAGAGGATGAGATGGCTGGATGGCATCACGGACTCGATGGACGTGAGTCTGAGTGAACTCCGGGAGTTGGTGACGGACAGGGAGGCCTGGCGTGCTGTGATTCATGGGGTTGCAAAGAGTCAGACACGACTGAGCTACTGAGCTGAGCTGAGCTGAGCAGACCTTGAAATCTTCTATCAGAAATAGATAGATCTAGCAAGCAGAAAAATCAGTGAGGCCATACTTGAATTCAACAGCACCATCAACCAACCAGATATAACTGACATCTGTAGACTATCCAGAAACACCAGGATGGCTATTTTTCTCAGCTCATGTGAAACATGCACCAAATTACACTGCTTTTGGGGGCAATAAAATAATGAGCCTGACAGTTTACCAGAACAAGACCAGTGGGGCAATGTGGAAATTGTGGTTCCAACTTCAGTGAAATCCTCACTGTCAACCAAAACAAGCACCCACCCTCTGTGGATCAGTGCCGCTTTGCTAACAGAAAAAAAGCTGTGAGAAAAGGAAGTACAGACATTCTACAGTCTATCACAAAGAGTCATGGTCAGCAGGTTTCTACTTCAAACTCTTGGTTCCATGACCCATTGCGGACAACGTTGTTTAATCGCTAAGTCATGTCCAACTCTTTGCGACTCCATTGATTGCAGCACACCAGGCTCCTCTGTCAAAAATATTGTAGTTGGTTACCATTTCTTTCTGCAGGGGATCTTCCTGACCCATGTGTAGAACCCATGTCTCCTTTATTGGCAGGCAGATTCTTTACCACTGAGCCACCAAAGAAGCCTACTGGGGGTATAGCACCCTTTATTAGCAATTGAACAAGAATGCCCTAAACCTACACAATAGGATTGCAGCTAAACATTCAAATGGGCATTTCTCCATTGAATCAATACAAATGTTTCTAAGCAATAGGGTTATTGAGACAACTAGGGAAGTCCTTGGTTAAGCCAACTGTTATCTTTTTTTGCTCTAAAGTATATCCTTTAAATCAAGGAAATATTCTGGCTTCCTCGGTGTGTATGCATGTTGATGTATGGCAAAACCAATACAATATTGTAAAGTACTTAACCTTCAGTTAAAATAAATAAATTTATATTTAAAAAATAAAAATAAACCAAGGAAATATTGAATATGGTATAATGTCACAGAAATGCTGCTGAACATTACCATGAGATAGCATTTATAAGACTCTACTTTCAAAGATGTGTTCACATATAACTTCCTCAAATTTCCTTGTCTCTGAGTTTTCAATCTTATTCATTTTGTGTCATTGACAAGTTGGCCAAATTAAATGCTTTTGGGTCAGTATAGATTCATATCTCTAGCTGCCTTTCCTTCATCTGATAGAAATAATGTGAAAAATTATCTCAGATTTTGCTCCCTTGGTATGAAAATAAAAGATGTGTCTACCTTTTAGAAAGACACACCTTCATTATCATCATTCCCTGACCCTGAGTGAACCTGAAATTCAGCAGTGGTTATTACTGAACAATGTCCTGCCCTGAACAATCTGTTGCCCAGTCTACCTCCTTTCTTTGGAAAGAAAGAGCTTCTTTTATCAGTCAGGTATCTGGGTGGCATTTTGGATTTCAAGATTCCTTAGCTCATTTACCCAAATAAGTTTGTTCCTGATGATTGGATACATTACAGACAAAAGGAGAAGGAAGCAGCAGAGGAGAAGATGGTTGGATAGCATCACCAACTCAATGGACATGAGTTTGAGCAAACTCCTGGAGACAGTGAAGGACAGAGAAGCCTGGCAAGCTAAAGGCAGTAGCAAAGAGGTAGACATGACTTAGTGATTGAACAAATCCAACCCAGATCTTAATTCCACTTGTACCATATCAGGGTTCTAATTTTGACACAACTGCACATTTAGTGTCTTTTGCAAAAACAATGTTTTTATAATTCATATTCTTCACTTTACTTTCAACAGAATCATCTTCTTGAGGTTCTCCTTTGAAGACATGGGAGTAATTTCTGTAGAGTTCATCTGCAAGTCCTCTGCATTTCAGAGCACGATTTAAGTTTACACTTAGCTGCACCGTACCTGTCATATTCCTTCTGCAAAGCTTGAAATGTCATCAGCAAAAGCCCCAGCACATCTTGAGATCACAGCTTTTAAAGGAAGCAGAACTTGATACCTCCTATGGTCACCTTCTACTTCTATGTTGTCTATGTTAAATACAAAATTGAAGTGAAATCGCTCAGTCATGTCCAACTCTTTGAGACTCCATGGACAGTAGCCTACCAGCTCCTCTGTCCATGGGATTTTCCAGGCAAGAATAATGGAGCAGGTTGCCATGTCCTTCTCCAGGGCATCTTCCCAGCCCAGGGATTGAACCCAGGTCTCCTGCCTTGTGGACAGATGCTTTACCATCTGTGCCAACAGGGAAGCCCTATGTTAAATACAAATGAAAGTTTTAATAATATGCCACCACTGCCTACCACTGGTTTTCAACACCCTCTTATCAATCCTAATGGGCCAACCATCATCCTCCTATTGTCATACAACCCATTCCAAAGTCCCATACTAAAGTTTGTTTGTAATCCCGGACTCACCCTCCTGATGTATAATCCCCAGAATACAGAGTTCAAATCAAGTGTGTGTGTGCTAAGTCACTTGGCCATGTTTGACTCTTCTGTGACCCCATGGACAGTAGCCCACCAGGCTTCTCTGTCTATGGGATTTCCCAGGCAAGAATACTGGAGAGAGTTCCATTTCCTACTCCAGGGGATCTTCCCAACCCAGGGATCAAACCTGAGTCTCTTGCAGCTCCTGCACTGGCAGGCAGATTCTTTAATACTGTGCCACCTGGGAAGTTCAAGGCAAATATTTTAGGGCTTAAGGTTGTGCTGGGTGAATTCTAGAGAAGTTGCAGTGAAGGAAAAAAGGAAGCAAAGGAGGGAAGAAGGAAGAGCAGACGGAAAACAAAGAAAGTTTATGAAGCTCCTCCCAGATTCTCTCTCTCTCTTTCTCTATCACATACAACACACAACACTCACACACACACACACACACACACACACACACACACACACACACACACAGAGCTGATTTCTAACTGTAGAAAGTTGAAATTTTGGTCTCCGTTCTTCACTCTATACCTGTGTATCCATTCCCTTTGTTTTACAGCTTTGCAGTTTGCATTGATGGCACAGTATGTTTTCTACCATACTGACTGTATGTTTGAATGTGTGTTTTCCTTGCATGGGATATTAACAGGCATGAAACAAGCAGACACACATGTGCTATGGGATGTTTCTGTGCGCTCAGCCTCTTCTCTCACATGTCCAACTCCTCTGGTCTCAAAGGGATGAGACCAATGTGGATGAGGCTAGGGTCCAACCTGGAGCTTAGAGTCTGATGCAGCTGAGGTCAGCTAGAGCACTAAAGTCAGGCTGCCCTGCATATGTATGCATGGAAATTAAATGTGGTTGTAAAGTGCTGAGTTTGAGGTAATTGGACACACAGCATCACTGTGGCAGCAGCTGACCACTGACATCTGAGGCCCTGTGGGGCATTTCCATCAAAGCAGTAGAAAGTATCCAATTCCAGACTATTTACTGGGAGAATATGGAGTTTATCTGTTTCTTCATGCTATCCCCCGAGTCCCACTGGGAAAATCTGTCTCAGAACTTTTGCTCTACCTGTACACACAGTTGTGTTAGCCAGGTCCTCAAAGCCCAATCTGCCAAAGCCAGCTTCTCCCCATCCTGTCCAGCATGGGCAGGGGCTGGGATTTCCAACCATGAGAACTCTGTGAGCACTCACTCCAGCCCCTCAGCCTGGATGCATGGCAACTGGCTAAGATTAAAGGAAGGTAAGTTACTCTGATATAATCTGAGATAATATTGATATATAAACCATGCATGGTGCGGATAAGTTTCAGTCACTGAAGACTGAAACTAAGAATGTGCAAATTTGCTATCTTTTGTAACATAACTTCTTCCTTCAAGGTAAATTATACAAAAAACCCAAAGGCAACTGAAATTGTTGTAAGTTAAATCTGACATTGACCCAACTGATTTTATGAGTATATTTAACTTAGAAAACAAACTTATGGTCCCTAAAGTGGAAAGGTAGGGGAAGGATAAATTAGGAGTTTAGGATTAACGTATACACACTACTATAATAAGATAGATAACCAACAAGGACCTACTGTGTGGCACAGGGAACTCTATTCAGTACTCTGCAATAATCCATTTGGGAAAAGAATCTGAAAGAGGATAGACATATGTATGAAATCAAAGTGTTAGTCGCTCAGTCATCTCTGACTCTATGAGACCCCATGGAATATAACCCACCAGTCTCCTCTGTCCATGGGATTTTTCAGGCAAGAATACTGTAGTGGGTTGCCACTTCCTCCTCCAGAGGTTCTTGCTGACCCAGGGATCAAACACCAGTCTCTTGGATTGCAGGCAAGTTCTTTACCATCTGAGCCACCATGGAAATCCATGTACATGTACATGTATAACAAAATCACTTTGCTACACACCTGAAACTAACACAACTTTGTAAATCAAGTATACTCCAAAAAATAGTTAATGAAGAAGACAGAAATAATTTATCAGACTGTAGGTGTGATTCTGATTGTTCATTTCCATGGGAACAGTTTAAGATATTACAAAAAAGTGCTCCATATATACACAGGCACATGTAATTTTCAACCCCACCTAATACACACATACACACACACAGAGGAATGAAAGAGCAAGGACATATGTGATCTTAGACATGATTGGAATTTACAGTCAGACATACATACATATAGGGCTTCCCTGTTGGCTCAGTGGTAAAGAATCTGCCTGTCAGTGAAGTCACTGGTTCAATCCCTAGGTCAGGAAGATCCCCTGGAGAGGGAAAGTGCAACCCACTCTAGTATTCTTGCCTGGAGAATTTCATGGACAGAGTAGTCTGGTGGACTGCAGCCTGGGCTGGGGTCCAGAAGAGTGGGGCATGACTTAAGCACAAAACAACAGTACATACAAAGGAAACAAAGAAAGCTTTGATATTCTAATAGACAAAGAGCTTAGCTTGTCAAAGTCTCAAGGTCATGATGATACAATGAGAATAATACAATGCTTGTCATAAGAATGCTAGGACAATGTCTTCTCATGAGTACATTCCATCATGTAATAGAGAAAAGAAGATGAGAAAGTCCTCAATGGTCTCATAATGGAAGGGCTAGCAAACAACTATCTATTTACAATAAATAACACCAAAATGCTTTGGTATCTGACAGGTAAGGATATTATGAGATAAAAAAGAAGGATAAAAAGAAGGAAAACCTAAGGATCTTGTGAACAGAAAAAAAAAATTGCAATAAAATTAAAATATGAAAGTACAGTGCTGGATAATGAAAGTGCTGGCACAGTGATATTGAAACACTTTTAACTCCACCAGACTTGAAATATGTTTCTTAAGATATTATATTGCATACATATATTCCTCAAAATTTTAAATAAGATACAGACACATCCACACCCTGACAAACAAAATTCTGATCCCTCTCACAGATAGTGCCCTTGTGAGAAATAGCAACAAGGATTCTTTCTTGCAGACTGGCTTAACTAATGAATGGAATTGGGGAAAAAAAAAAAAAGACAGATTAGTATTCAGTGTGTGGAATTTCAATCTAGGAGAGTAACTTATGATCATATATCCGAGTTCCTATTCTTTCCTTCATCTGCTAAAAATAATATTCAGCTTGATCTTGTAATCATACGAGACTGGGAAACAAAGAATTAAGCTAATTATTTAATTCTAGTTACAATGTTTATCAACTGATGTTAAATTGCACTTCATCTACCAAGTTGCTATTTATTAATCAGTTGTGTATAGGGCAATATGATAGTTTTCCTGGAAAACAAATCTTGCTAAGTATTAATTTATAACCTCAGGTTTTTCTCATCGGTTTTTCACTCAAGAACTTTGGATTTAATGACTTCAAATACGTTTTCAGTAATTAAAATAAGAAAGATCATCAGGGAAAGACACGAATGGGAAAAAGTAAACTATAAAGTAACATATTACTTATATATTTAAAAAACACATTCTAAAAGAGCATTCAAGAAGACAAATCCTGAGTGGTCCATTAATATGTGAAATCTAAAAAGACAAAATGTAACGAAAACAAGCTCATACATGGAAAAGAGACTGGTAGTTTCAAAAGTGGGAGGTTAGGAATGAGCAAAATGGGTGGAGGGTGTCAAAAGATACAAACTTCCATTTATAAAATAAAGAGGTCATAGGGATGTAATGTATAGCACGCTGACTACAGTTTATAATATTGTACTGTATATTTGAAAGTTGTTACAAGAGTTAGATCTCAAAAGTTATCATCACGAGGAAAATATTCTAACTATTTATGGTGATGGACACTGACAATGTGGATCATTTCACAACATATACACATATCAAATCATTATGTTGTATACTTGAAACTGTCATACTATATGTCAATTATATCCCAATTTTAATAAAAGTGTTCTGTATCAGATTATTTTTCTTTGTATCTTAGGTTTGCATTAGTTTAAAATAATTAGAAGATGGAAAATTTAGGATTTTGAATTAAATTGCCAATTCCCTTGGTACTTTTCATTTTGATATTCAGTTAATTTCATTTCAGGGACAAATGCGTTATATATTTGCACGTTTGTCTGTTGGGGTGTGTGTGTAGATATGCTTTACTTTGAAATCATGAATATTTATGTCTTTGATCTGATTTTTGGCAGATGGTGTACTTCAGTCTCTTTTCACATAGAAGTTGACATTCAAGATGTGCAAATTATTCGGTCTCCCTGACTCAGTCCCCTATAAATACAATTTAAAAATATTATTTGTTGAAGAACAATTTAGAGGTTTGCGGAGATAACAAAACAAAAAAGTGGTCACAGTCTAAAAGTTAATTTGTTATATCTATTTTTTTTTTCTAGGACAATACACTGCAACAGATTATTTTCCATCTCTTTCTTACTCTTTTAGGGCTTATTTGGCGGGGCTGGCTCTTAGCTGCAACACACGGGGTTTTAGCCGATGCGTGTGAGCTCTTAGTTGTGGCATGTGGGCTCTAGTTTCCTGACTAGGGATCAAACCAAACCCCCTGCACTGGGAGCACGGAGTCAGCCACTGGAATGCCAAGGAACTCCCCCTCTTTTCCATTTTCACTTTCGGTTCACGGTATTAGAAAACCCAGCCTCTTTACACAACAAGAATGCAACCAAGAAATAGAAACACTAACAATATTATATTGTTGCACTGTTTATATATTCATAAATGCACTGTACTATTTCTGTGACTACTATTGGTTATTCTATAAACATCCTTCAACATGAATAGAATTATATTGTGAATATGTCCTCCCACTCTGAGGTGGTAATAGTTAGGAAAGAAAATAATTTTTTCAACATTTTTTGCATGTTTCATGATGTAGGAAATCAGGGCTCAAGTGTCTTCTAGCTATAAATTTTTGGCTGGTATTCAGAATGAAAATGAACAGAGCAAAGAGCTTTCAGGCAGCCAGTTACAGACTACAAATTCCATGATCAATGGCTGACAATGTGTCTTTGTTATGACACAATGCATCAGAAAGTAGGAGAGACATTTCAAAGCTGACCGCAGAATTAGCATTTATTTATTTCTGAAAAGTTTTCAAAGTCAAGTTATTAGACTTAATTGGGAAAAATGCTTTCTAATGATTTTATGTTTTGTTTTTTTTTTCCCCTGAAAGTCCATAACTGCATGCCTTGATTAATAAAAGTTATAATGCATTTCTTATTTAGTCATTTGCTGAAAAATGTAAAATTACATTTATATTTTTATTCTCCTGATTAAAAAGCAGAGACATTACTTTGCCAACAAAAGTCTGTCTAGTCAAAGCTATGGCTTTTCCAGTAATCATGTATGGATGTGAGAGTTGGACTATAAAGAAAGCTGAGTGCTGAAGAATTGATGCTGTTGAACTTTGATGTTGGAGAAGACTCTTGAGAGTCCTGTGGACTCCAAGGAGATCCATCCAGTCCATTCTAAAGGGATTCAGTCCTAAGTGTTCATTGGAAAGACTGATGTTGAAGCTGAAACTCTTAATATTTTGGGCACCTGATGTGAACAGCTGAATCATTTGAAAAGGCCCTGATGCTTGGAAAGATTGAGGGCAGGAGGAGAAGGGGGCAACAGAGGATAAGATTGTTGGATGTCATTACCAACTCAATGGAGATGAGTTTGGGTAGACTCTGGGAGTTGGTGAAGGAAAGGAAGGTCTGGCGTGCTGTGGTTCATGGGGTCACAGAATCGGACACCACTGAGCGACTGAACTGAATGGAACTGATTAAAAATCATGAACTTATAATTTAAGGTAAATAGAGCATTTCTGAGGTATATATTTTGGGAATATAAAAATTTTATTTCTTTTTCCTTTCACATATTTTTGGGTACTAGAATTTATGTACTTAACTAAAACTTTCATAATGTGTTATTAGCAAACAGAAATGTTACACTAAAGCTGCAGGCTTCCATATCAGTTCAGTTCAGTCTCTCAGTTGTGTGACTGAGTGAAAAGCCTCCTCAGAGAGCCATTTTGCTTTTCTACATTTATTTTACTTTAAGATGGTTTGATCACTGCCTCCTGTGCACTGTTGTGAACCTCCATACATAGTTCTTCAGGCACTCTGTTTATCAGATCTAATCCCGTGAATCTATTTCTCATTTCCACTCTATGATCATAAGGGGTTTGATTTAGGTCATACCTGAATGGTCTAGTGGTTTTCCCTACTTTCTTCAATTTAAGTCTAAATATGGCAATAAGGAATTCATAATCTGAGCCATAGTCAGCTCCTGGTCTTGTTTTTGCTGACTGTATAGACCTTCTCTATCTTTGGCTACAAAGAATATTATCAATCTTATTTCAGTATTGACTGGTGATGTCCATGTGTAGAGTCTTCTCTTGTGTTGTTGGAAGAGTGTGTTTGCTATGACCAGTGCATTCTCTTGGCAAAACTCTATTAGCCTTTGCTCTGCTTCATTCTGTAATCCAAGGCCATATTTGCCTGTTACTCCAGGTATTTCTTGACTTCCTACTTTTGCATTCCATTCCTCTGTAGTGAAAAGGACATCTTTTGGGGGTGTTAGTTTTAGAACGTCTTGTAGGTCTTCACAGAATCACTCAACTTCAGCTGCTTCAGCATTACTGGTCAGGGCATAGACTTGGATTACTCTGATATTGAATGGTTTGCTTTGGAAATGAACAGAGATCATTCTATTGCTTTTGAGATTGCATCCAAGTACTGCATTTCAAACTCTTTTGCTGTCCATGATGGCTATTCCATTTCTTCTAAGGGATTCTTTCCTACAGTAGTAGATATAATGGTCATCTGAGTTAAATTCACCCATTCCAGTCCATTTTAGTTTGCTGTTTCCTAAAATGTCAAAGTTCACTTTTGCCATCTACTGTTTGACCACTTCCAATTTACCCTGATTCATGGACCTAACATTCCAGGCTCCTATGCAATATTTCTGTTACAGCATTGGACTTTACTTTTATCATCAGTCACATCCACAACTGGGTGTCATTTTTGCTTTGGCTCTGTCTCTTCATTCTTTCTGGAGTTATTTATCCATTGATCTCTAGTAGCATATTGGGCACCTACCGACCTGGGGAGTTCATCTTTTATTGTCCTATCTTTTTGCCTTTTCACACTGTTGATGGGGTTCTCAAGGCAAGAATACTGAAGTGGTTAGCCATTCCCTTCTCCATTTGAATAACGTTTTGTTAGACCACATCATGGTCTTTTCTAATGAATCAGTTCTTCATATCAGGTGGCCAAAATATTGGAGCATATATTCCTGGTGGCTGCAGCTAGCTCACTAAGCACAGGCGGCTGCGGCCAGTGCACTAAGCACGACCGAGAGGAGCTACCCCACGTCGGAGGCCAGGGGCGGTGGCCGGGAGGATCTACCCTGCATCCGAGGTCAGGGGTGATGGCTGAGAGGAGCCACCCCACGTTTGAGGCCAGGGACGGCGGCCGAGAGGAGCTACCCTGCATCTGAGGTCAGGGACAGTGGCCGGAAGGAGCAACCCCACGTCCAAGGAGTGGTGGCTGCACAGGCAGAAGAGGGCCTAGAGGAACCATTCCACGTTGAAGGTCAGGAAGGGTGGCAGTGAAGAGATACCCCTCATCCAAGTAAGGAACAGCAGCTGTGCTTTTCAGGAGTAGCCGTGAAGAGATACCCCACCAAGGGGTAAGAGAAACCCAAGTAAGATGGAAGGTGTTGCAAGAGGGCATCAGAGGGCAGACACACTGAAACCATACTCAAAGAAAACTAGTCAATCTAATCACACTAAGACCACAGCCTTGTCAAACTCAGTGAAACTAGGCCATGCCCGCAGGGCAACCCAGGACGGGCGGGACATAGTGGAGAGGTCTGACAGAATGTGGTCCACTGGAGAAGGGAATGGCAAACCACTTCAGTATTCTTGCCTCGAGAACCCCATGAACAGTATGAATGGGCAAAATGATAGGATACTGAAAGAGGAACTCCCCAGGTCAGTAGGTGCCCAATATGCTACTGGAGATCAGTAGAGAAATAACTCCAGAAAGAATGAAGGGATGGAGCCAAAGCAAAAACAATACCCATCTGTGGATGTGACTGGTGATAGAAGCAAGGTCCGATGCTATAAAGAGTAATATTGCATAGGAAACGTGGAATGTCAGGTCCGTGAATCAAGGCAAATTGGAAGTGGTCAAACAAGAGATGGCAAGAGTGAACGTCAACATTTTAAGAATCAGGGAACTAAAATGGACTGGAATGGGTGAATTTAACTCAGATGACCATTATATCTACTACTGCAGGCAGGACTCCCTTAGGAGAAATGGAGTAGCCATCATGGTCAACAAAAGAGTCTGAAATGCAGTACTTGGATACAATCTCAAAAATGACAGAATGATCTCTGTTCATCTCTAAGGCAAACTATTCAATATCATGGTAATCCAAGTCTATACCCCAACCAGTAACGCTGAAGAAGCTGAAGTTGAATGGTTCTGTGAAGACCTACAAAACCTTTTAGAACTAACACCCAAAAAAGATGTCCTTTTCATTATAGGGGACTGGAATGCAAAAGTTGGAAGTCAAGAAACACCTGGAGTAACAGCCAAATTTGGCCTTGGAATACAGAGTGAAGCAGGGCAAAGACTAATAGAGTTTTGCCAAGAAAATGCACTGGTCATAGCAAACACCCTCTTCCAACAACACAAGAGAAGACTCTACGCATGGACATCACCAGATGGTCAACACTGAAATCAGACTGATTATATTCTTTGCAGCCAGAGATGGAGAAGCTCTATACAGTCAACAAAGACAAGACCAGGAGCTGACTGTGGCTCAGATCATGAACTCCTTATTGCCAAATTCAGACTCAAGGGAAAACCGATAGACCATTCAGGTATGACCTAAATCAAGTCCCTTATGATCACACAGTAGAAGTGAGAAATAGATTTAAGGGACTAGATCTGACAGATAGCGTGCCTGATGAACTATAGAATGAGGTTCATGACATTGGAACCTCATTCTGGGGGCAGGCATCAAGACCATCCCCATGGAAAAGAAATGCAAAAAAGCAAAATGGCTGTCTGGGGAGGCCTTACAAATAGCTGCGAAAAGAAGAGAAGCAAAAAGCGAAGGAGAAAAGGAAAGATATAAGCATCTGAATGCAGAGTTCCAAAGAATAGCAAGAAGAGATAAGAAAGCCTTCTTCAGTGATCAGTGCAAAGAAATAGAGGAAAACAGAAGAATGGGAAAGACTAGAGATCTCTTCAAGAAGATTAGAGATACCAAGGGAACATTTCACGCAAAGATGGGCTCGATAAAGGACAGAAATGGTATGGACCTAACAAAAGCAGAAGATATTAAGAAAAGTTGGCAAGAACACAGAAGAACTGTACAAAAAAGATCTTCATTACCCAGATAATCACGATTGTGTGATCACTCATCTAGAGCCAGACATCCTGGAATGTGAAGTCAAGTGGGCCTTAGAAAGCATCACTATGAACAAAGCTAGTGGAGGTGATGGCATTCCAGTTAAGCTGTTTAAAATCCTGAAAGATGATGCTGTGAAAGTGCTGCACTCAATACGCCAGCAAATTTGGAAAACTCAGCAGTGGCCACAGGACTGGAAAAGGTCAGTTTTCATTCCAATCCCAAAGAAAGGCAATGCCAAAGAATGCTCAAACTACCACACAATTGCACTCATCTCACACGCTAGCAAAGTAATGCTCAAAATTCTCCAAGCTAGACTTCAGCAATATGTGAACCATGAACTTCCTGATGTTCAAGCTGGTTTTAGAAACGGCAGAGGAACCAGAGATCAAATTGACAACATCCGCTGGATCATGGAAAAAGCAAGAGAGTTCCAGAAAAACATCTATTTCTGCTTTTTTGACTATGCCAATGCCTTTCACTGTGTGGATCACAATAAAGTGTGGAAAATTTTGAGAGAGATGGGAATACCAGACCACCTGACCTGTCTCTTGAGAAACTTGTATACAGGTCAGGAAGCAACAGTTAGAACTGGACATGTCCAGCTGGAACCAACAGATTGGTTCCAAATATGAAAAGGGGTATGTCAAGGCTGTATATTGTTACCCTGCTTATTTAACTTATATGCAGAGTAAATCATGAGAAACACTGGACTGGAAGAAACACAAGCTGGAATCAAGATAGCTGGGAGAAATATCAATTATCTCAATATGCAGATGACACCACCCTTATGGCAGAAAGTGAAGAGGAGCTAAAAAGCCTCTTGATGAAAGTGAAAGAGGAGAGTGAAAAAGTTGGCTTAAAGCTCAACATTCAGAAAATGAAGATCATGGCATCTGGTCCGATCACCTCATGGCAAATGAATGGGGAAACAGTGGAAACAGTGGAAACAGTGTCAGACTTTATTTTTGGGGGCTCCAAAATCACTGCAGATAGTGACTGCAGCCATGAAATTAAAAGACGCTTACTCCTTGGAAGAAAAGTTATAATCAACCTAGATAGCATATTCAAAAGCAGAGACATTACTTTGCCAACTAAGGTCCATCTACTCAAGGTTATGGTTTTTCCAGTAGTCATATGGATGTGAGAGTTGGACTGTGAAGAAGGCTGAGCACTGAAGAATTATTGTGTTTGAACTGTGGTGTTGGAGAAGACTCTTGAGAGTCCCTTGGACTGCAAGGAGATCTAACCATTCCCTTCTGAAGGAGATCAACTCTGCGATTTCTTTGAAAGGAATGATGCTGAAACTGAAACTCCAGTACTTTGGCCACCTCATGCAAAGAGTTGACTCATGAAAAAGACTCTGATGCTGGGAGGGATTGGGGGCAGGAGGAGAAGGGGACGACAGAGGATGAGATGGCTGAATGACATCACTGACTTGATGGACGTGAATCTGAGTGAACTCCAGGAGTTGGTGATGGACAGGGAGGCCTGGCATGCTGCGATTCATGGGGTTGCAAAGATTCGGACACGAATGAGCGACTGAACTGAACTGATAATAAGAACTCCTATTCCTGTCATATTCCTATGTAATTTTTCTACATATTTATATATAAATTTATATAGAAATATTTTTAAACTTTCTATATGATATTCCTATATAGTAGGAATTCTTTTTCCTATATAATATGAAGTGTTATATATTTATATTCCTATATAATAGGAATTCCTATATAAAATATATATTCCTATACAATATATTGCTCATTTAATTAAACTGCATTCAAATTGAACTATAAATTATGCATAGCATTAAAATTATTATAGCCTATCCAATTTTTCAAAGCGGTAAAATGTAGACGGTTGTAAAATATAAATTGCTATTTAAAATCTTAGAAAATAACTTGAAGTGGTTTAATATTATTAACAGTCAATGGTGGTGGTGGTGGTGGTGGTGGTTTAGTCGCTCAGTCATGTCTGACGTTTTGTGACCACATGGCCTGTAGCCTTCCAGGCTCCTTTGTAGGTAGATTATAAAGTTAGAGAAATCCTACCTGTCATAATTAATAAATATCTGTCATAATTAATAAATATCTGTCATAATTTGGTTACTTTCTAAAATTATATCTCTGAATCAGTCCATTAAATTGACAAGTATTGACACATATATTGAATGGTTAACATTTCATGTTGCAGAAATTTCTAAATTACAGCTGACTGCTTAAAAGAGTCCAAAATTTTCTAGTCTTTTTACACTACAGAAATCCTCTCACAAACAGGCTTTCAGAAGCATAGGAAAAATATATGCATTTCCTCAAGCCAGTCTAAGTCATGAACCGTTAAAAAAAAAATTATAACTGGAAGGCACAATCAGCACATCTTTGGCAAAGCATTCCTTAAATATGTGAATAGTGGGTATTTAGAGGCATTGTTAGCAAAACAAAAGCATCTGTACAAGTACTTATCCAAACAAGAATCTGAACATTTTAAAGAAATGCAGTGGATAAGCTGTAGATACTTTAAGATATTAGTAAATCATATGAAATGTGACCTATTGACTCAACAATAATAACCTGTAATTTCCTAGTATAAGAAAGTCATCTATTATATAATATAGTAAGTTTTTCTGCTAAATTCAAATCAACACTTGCTGGCAAACTGCTGCATTGTTGTGAAATGGTATTCTACTGTCCATTTGAAAAGCCAGAGAACTTGAAAAGGAAATTCTGATCTGGTCTGGGGTGCCAGAGAATGACCACTTAACTGAGTTCTCTGGATGCTCTATCCTGCAATATTTATAATATTTTTAAATATCCTGTCAGGAGGGTCATCATCAAAAAAATTAGAAACAATAAATGCTAGAGAAGGTATGGAGAAAAGGGAACCCTCTTGCACGGTTGGTAGGAATGTGGACTGGTGCACCCATGATGGAAAGCAGAATGGAGATTCCTTGAAGAACTAGGAATAAAACTACCATATGACCCAGCAATCCCACTACTGGGCATATATTCTGAGAAAACCATAATTGCAAAGGACACAGGTACCTCAGTATTCGCTGCAGCAAAATTTACAATAGCCAAGACATGGAAATGACCTAGATGTCTATAAAGAGATGGATAGATAAAGAAGTGTGGTACATATATAAAATGGAATATTACTCTGCCATGAAAAGAATGCATTTGAATCACTTCTAATGAGGTGGAAGAACCTAAAGCCTACTATACAGAGTGAAGTAAGTCAAAGAAAAACAAATATTGTATATTAATGCTTATGTATGGCATCTAAAAAGATGATAGTAATGAACTTATTTGCCAGGCAGGAATAGAGACACAGATACAGAGAACAGACTTGTGAACACAGTGGGGGAAGGAGTGGGTGGGATGATATGAGAAAGTATCATTAACACACATAAATTACCATATGTGAAATAGACAGCCAGAGGGAATTTGCTGTATGATGCAGTGAGCTCAAAACCCAGTGTTGTGTGACAACCTAGAGGGGTGAGATGGGGTAGAAAGTGGGAAGGAGGTTCAAGGGGAAGGGATATATGTATATCCATGGCTGATTTGTGGTGACATATGACAGAAACCAAAACAATATTGTAAGCAATTCTCCTCCGATTAAAAATAATAAATTAATAAAAAGAAAGGGGCTTTTTTTTTGGGGGGGGTGGATTCTGGGCTCTTCTACTATAACAATTTCACACAGCCTGTAAGTAACTCAGACCCAACAACTCCTAAGAAGGCCAAGTGAGTTTAAATAGAAAATGAGAAAGTTGAAAAGAGCAATAGCCAAGAAATGAGTAACCAGGCAAACACACTTTGTGAGGGTATGGCTTTAAGTGTACTGTGAAAAATCTTAAATAACTAGTTATAAAAGTAGTTGCTGGAAGGGAGCTCTAGATGGTCACAACCCTCAGTTAACATTAGATAATCCTCAGTTCAGTTCAGTTCAGTCGCTCAGTCGTGTCCGACTCTGCGACCCCATGAATCGCAGCACGCCAGGCCTCCCTGTCCATCACCAACTCCCAGAGTTCACTCAGACTCATGTCCATCGAGTCTATGATGCCATCCAGCCATCTCATCCTCTGTCATCCCCTTCTCCTCCTGCCCCCAATCCCTCCCAGAATCAGAGTCTTTTCTCCAATGAGTCAACTCTTCGCATGAGGTGACCAAAGTACTGGAGTTTCAGCTTTAGCATCATTCCCTCCAAAGAAATCCCAGGGCTGATCTCCTTCAGAATGGACTGGTTGGATCTCCTTGCAGTCCAAGGGACTCTCAAGAGTCTTCTCCAACACCACAGTTCAAACGCATCAATTCTTTGGTGCTCAGCCTTCTTCACAGTCCAACTCTCACATCCATACATGACTACTGGAAAAACCATAGCCTTGAGGATTAGAATTCAGGAAAACCCAGTTCTCAGGATCTTTTGACACCGTCACCCAAAGAGAACACACAGTTGTTAGGCAAATCTCTCAGGTGACAGCAACAAGAATCAACCTGCCAGCATATGACACATGCTAACTCTGCAAGCACTGTGTGTGCATGGATCTAGCATTCTTACTAGTGCTCTCAAACAAAATAAGACGAGGGGAAAACGGGCAAGTGTCAGGAGGTCTTGTTATTTTAGGCTATTGCTGCCTCAAATCATTGGCTTTCCAAACATGTTGGATGCTATTCCTTCCACTATGAAAATTGGTAATAATTATGCTGACCTTCAAATTATCTTAGTTTGTAAACAGCAAGTTTAGAAAACCTCAGATCGATGACACTGAATCTAAATAAAACAATCACCACACTCTGCAAATGTAACTGTAAAAAAAAGTATCCAAACCTGATTCTCATTTTATACCAAACTGGAGATAGAGCTCCCAAACCCACTTTGTATGGAATCCTGGGGACAACACCTCAAGAAGTGTTGAAGGGGATCAATACAATATTCACAACAGGCAGAACATGGAAGCTTCCTAAATGCCCTTCAAATGAGGAATGATAAAGAAGATGTGATACACATATACAGTGGAATATTACTCAGCCACTTGTAACAACATAGATGGACCTAGAGATTATCATACTAAGTGAAGTCAGACAGAGAAGACAAATATCATGATGCTTTTACGTGGAATCTAAAAAAAAAAGTTACAGATAAACTTATCTACAATATAGACAGAGTTGCAGATGTAGAAAGAAAACTTGCAGTTGCAGGGCAAAGGATTAAAAGGGAGGAAGAATAGACTAGGAGACTGGGATTGACATATACACACCAACCCTGGGATTTCTTTGGAAGGAATGATGCTAAAGCTGAAACTCCAGTACTTTGGCCACCTCATGTGAAGAGTTGACTCATTGGAAAAGACTGATGCTGGTAGGGATTGGGGACAGGAGGAGAAGGGGACGACCCAGGATGAGATGGCTGGATGGCATCACGGACTCGATGGACGTGAGTCTGACTGAACTCCGGGAGATGGTGATGGACAGGGAGGCCTGGCGTGCTGTGATTCATGGGGTTGCGAGGAGTGGGACACGACTGAGCGACTGAACTGAACTGAACTGAACTGAACTGATACATAAGTATATATAATATATACTCTTCGCATGAGGTAGCCATATTTGCCATCACTTCAGGGCAAATAGGTGGGGAAACAATGGAAACAGTGAAAAACGTTATTTTCTTGGACTTCAAATCACTGCAGATGGTGACTGCAGCCATGAAATTAAAAGATGCTTGAACCTTGGAAGAAAAACTATGACAAGCCTAGACAGTGTATTAAAAAGCAGAGACATTAGTTTGCCAACAAAATTCCGTATAGTCAAAGCTATGGTTTTACCAGTAGTCAAGTATGGATGTGAGAGTTGGACCATAAAGAAAGCTGAGCACTGAACAATTGATATTTTTGAACTGTGATGTTGGAAAAGACTCTTGAGAGTCTCTTGGACAGCAAGGAGATCAAACCAGTCAATCCTAAAAGTAATCAGTCCTGAATATACATTTGAAGGACTGATGCTGAAGCTGAAGCTCCAATACTTTGGCCACTTGATGTGAACAACTGACTCATTGGAAAAGACTGTGATGCTGGGAAAGATTGAAGGAGGGAGAGGAAGGGGACGACAGAGGATGAGATGGTTGGATGGCATCACTGAATCAATGGACATGAGTTTGAGAAAATTCTGGGAGTTGGTGATGGACAGAGAAGCATGGCATGCTTCAGTCCATGGTGTTACGAGTTGGACATGACTGAGTGACTAAATTGAACTGATTCATAAAATAGATAAGCAAGGACCTATTGTACAGAACAGAAAACTTTACTCAATGCTCTGCAATTGCCTATATGGGAAAATAATTTGAAAGAAGATACTTGTGTGTATATATATATGTGTGTGTGTGTGTGTGTGTGTGTGTATGAAAAGAATTTTAAAAAAGATACTTGTGTGTATATATGTGTGTGTGTGTGTGTGTGTGTGTGTGTGTGTGTGTGATTCACTTTGCTATTTACCTGATGGCTCGTGGCTCAGTGGGTAATGAATCTGCCTGGAATGCAGGAGACAAAGGAGATGCTGGTTCAATCTCTAGGTTAGAATGATCCCCTGAAAGAGGAAATGGCAACCCATTCCAGTTTTCGTTCCTGAAACCTCGCGTGGACAGAGGAGCCTGGTGGGATACAGTCCATGGAGTCTCAAAAGAGTTGGACACAACTGAAACTAACACAACATTATAAATCAACTATACTTCAATAAAAATAAAAGAATATAAAATCCAAGGTTGTAAAAGCTCTTTTCATCCATAGATTATACACTCTGACACTTTATGGTGCTTATGGTATATTTGTATGCAAATTAACTTTGACTCATTCATAATTTCATGATATTTAAGGGCAGACTTAAGTCCAGTATAATTTACCTCATACTGTAGCTTTCATCGTGGTCGACAAAACTGAGACAGCATTTGATTATATATGTATAAATGTTGCTTTAAAAAGGTATTATTTAGTGATCTGAGCAAACTTGATAATGGCTGTTGAATGGTTCATTACAAAGAAAAGCAGGGATATTTTTGATTCTCCAAACATTAGTATCAACTTTCTATTTAGTTGAGTCAGTGTTATCATGAATATAAGTAATTTTCAGAACATCATATTGCCAAGATGGTTTAACAGACTTCCCAGGTGCTCATGGTACAGAATCCATTTGCCAAAGCAGGAGACACAAGGAGATGTGGGTCTGATCTCTGAGTCAGAAAGATCTCCTGGAGGAGAAAATGCCAACCCACTCCAGTGGATTTTTGACTGAAAAATCCCATGGACAGAGGACCCTGGCAGGCTAGTGTCTGTGGGGTTGCAAAATTTGGACAAAACTGAGCACAGCACAGCACAAGATAGTTAAGAATGAACGAATCAGAATTCCTGCCAATGAATATAAACCTCTCTAAAATACTTGTCAGAAAACTGCTAATCCCAGCTCGTCTCCTAATTCTCTCAGTGACTTTATTAAAGTCTCTGTACTGTCTCAATTTTAATTTCCTCAGATGTAATTGGTGGTGGTGTGATCTAATATTTCAAGATTCTATGATTCAGTAACCTTTGCTTTGCTCACCTCTGCCACTCAGCACACAAAAAAACTAAATTTAGTAATTATAGAGAATATGAACAGATAGCAAAGTAGAGATTGAATTTCTTGATGTTATTTCAAGGTTAATTTGTAACCTCCAAGGAGAAGGCATACAAGCAGTACAAAATTGTCTTTTTCTTTTTCCACTTTTCTTTACTGCTTATTTTACTGATTCAATATATTTTGATTTTAAAAAAAAGATGGGTATTTCTCAAAATTTCTTTATTTTACTTTAACTTCCATTACTAAATAAAATGTTTGCATCTTGCAAAAGAAAAGAATATGTTAATACTCATCTGTTGTTTTATTTTTAGTTGATAGGGAAAGCAATATTGTAGTTTAGAGTATAAGCCAAAGTAATTTGTTGATCAATTTAAACATATTATATGGTATGTGTTTTTCTCCAACAAGGGCGATTTGGGGAAACAATGGAGATTCAGTTTGATTCAGCATTTCTTTTAGGTTCTAGAAAATTTAACCTATCATACAGAATGTTACAATTCAAATTAATATTTGATATGAACTGTAATATATTCATATAGAACTAAACATAAAATCACAAGATTCTAAAAACTAAAATAACTATTAAAGATAACAACATTGATATCTGAATTTGGTTATTTAGTTGTTAAGTGGTGCCTGAGTCTTTGTGACCCCAAGGACTGCAGCATGCAAGGTCTCTGCATCCTCCACTATCTCCTGGAGTTTGTTTGAATTCCTGTCCTTTGAGTCACTGATGTCAATCAACCATCTCATCCTCTGTTGCCCCTTTCTTCTTTTGCCTTCAATCTTTCCCCCCAACAGAGTCTTTCCCAATGAGTCAACTTTTCACATCAGAAAGCCAAAGTACTTGAGGTTCAGCATCAATCTTTCCAGTGGGTATTCAGGGTTAATTTCCCTGAAGTTCAGTTCAGTAGCTCAGTCATGTCCAACTCTTTGTGACACCATGGACTGCAGCATACCAGGCTTCCCTGTCCATCACCCACCCCCAGAGCTTGCTCAAACTCATGTTCATCAAATGGTGATGCCATCCAACCGTTTCATCCACTGTCATTGCCTACTCCTCTTGCCTTCAATCTTTGGGTCTTTCTTTCCAAAGAGTATTCAGGACAGATTTCCTTTATGATTGGCTAGTTTGATCTGCTTGCAGTCCAAGGTACCCTCAAGAGTTTTCTCAAACACCACAACTCAAAATCATCAATACTTCATGGCTCAGCTTTCTTTATAGTCCAACTCTCACATCCATACATGACTACTGGAAAAATCACAGCTTTAACTACATGGACCTTTGTTGGCAAAGTGATGTCTCTGCTTTTTAATACGTTGTCTAGGTTTCTCATAATTTTTCTTCCAAGGTGCAAATATCTATTAATTTCATGGCTGGAGTCACCATTTGCAGTGGTTTTGGAGCCCCCCAAAATTAAGTTTCTCACTTTTTCCATTGTTTCCTCATCTATTTGCCATGAAGTTATTGGACCGGATACCATGATCCTCATTTTTTGAACATTGAGTTTTAAGCCAATTTTTCATTCTCTTCTTTCACTTTCATCAAGAGGCTCTTTAGTTCCTCTTTTCTTTCTGCCATATGGGTAGTGCCATCTGTATATGTGAGGTTATTAATATTTTTCCTGGCAATCTTGCTTCCAGCTTTTGCTTCATCCAGCCTGGAATTTCAGACAATGTACCCTGCACATTATTTAAATAAGCAGGGTGAGAATATACATCATTGACATACTCCTTTCCCAATTTTGAACTACTCCATTTTTCCGTATGTGGTTTGAACTATTTCTTCTTGACTTGCATACAGATTTCTGAGGAGGCAGGAAAGATGCTCTGGTATTCCAATCTCTTGAAGAAGTTTCCATAGTTTTTTTTGTGATTCACATAGTCAAAGGATTTAGCATAGTCAATGAAGCATAAGTAGATGTTTTTCTGGAAATCTACTGCTTTTCCTATGATCCAACAGATGTTGCCAATTTGACCTCTCGTTCCTCTGTCTTTTCTAAATAAAGCTTGAACATCTGAAAGTTCTCGGTTCACATATGGCTGAAGCCTAGCTTGGAGATTTTTGAGCATTACTTTGCTAGCATGAAGCTGAGACTCCAGTACTTTGGCCACCTCATGTGAAGAGTTGACTCATTGAAAAGACTCTGATGCTGGGAGGGATTGGAGGCAGGAGGAGAAGGGGATGACAGAGGATGAGATGGCTGGATGGCATCACTGACTTGATGGACATAAGTCTGAGTGAACTACGGGAGTTGATGATGGACAAGGAGGCATGCCGTGCTGCGATTCACAGGGTCACAAAGAGTCGGACACAACTGAGTGACTGAACTAAACTGAACTTGCTAGCATGTGAGATGAGTGCAATGGTTTGGTAGTTGGAACATTCTTTAGCATTGCTTTTTTGGGGATTGGAATGAAAACTGAGCTTCTCCAGTCCTGTGGCCAGTGCCGAGTTTTCCAAATGTGCTGGTATATTGAGTGCAGCACTTTCACAGCATCATCTTTTAGGTTTTGAAATAGCTCAACTGGAATTCCGTCATCTCCACTAGCTTTGTTCATAGTGATGCTTCCTAAGGCCCATTTGACTTCACATTCCAGAATGTCTGGCTCTAGGTGATCATTGTGATTATCTGGGTCTTGAAGATCTTTTTTGTATAGTTCTTCTGTATATTTTTGCAACCTTTTTTTAAAAATATCATTTGTTTCTATTAGGTCCATATCATTTCTGTCCTTTCCTATGTCCATCTCTGTATGAAATATTCCCTTGGTATCACTGATTTTCTTGAAGAGATCTATAGTCTTTCCCATTCTATTGTTTTCCTGTATTTCTTTGTGTTAATCACTGAGGAAGACTGTCTTATCTCTCCTTGCTATTCTTTGCAACACTGCATTCGATGGATGTATCTTTCCTTTTCTCCTTTCCTTTAGCGTTTCTTCTTTTCCCAGCTATTTGTAAAGCCTCCTCAGACAGCCATTTTCCGTTTTTGCATTTCTTTTTGAGGGGAATGATTTTGATCACAGCTTCCTGTACAATGTTTCTAATCTCCACTGATAAACTCAGGCACTCTGTCTATCAAATCTAATCCCTTGAATTTATCTTTCACTTCCCCTATATAATTGTTAAGTGATTTGATTTATGTCATACCTGAATCAGTTCAGTTCAGTTCAGTCGCTCAGTTGTGTCTGACTCTTTGTGACCCCATGAATTGCAGCACGCCAGGCCTCCCTGTCCATCAACAACTCCCAGAGTTCACTCAAACTCACATCCATTGAGTTGGTGATGCCATCCAGCCATCTCATCCTCCGTTGTCCCCTTTTCCTCCTGCCCTCAATCCCTTCCAGCATCAGAGCCTTTTCCAATGAATCAACTCTTCTAATGAGGTGGCCAAAGTACTGGAGTTTCAGCTTTAGCATCATTCCTTCTAAAGAACACCCAGGACTGATCTTTAAATGGACTGGTTGGAGCTCCTTGCAGTCCAAGGGACTCTCAAGAGTCTTCTCCAACACCACAGTTCAAAAGCATCAATTCTTCAGCGCTCAGCTTTCTTCACAGTCCAACTCTCATATCCATACATGACTATTGGAAAAATCATAGCCTTTACTAGATGGACCTTTGATGGCAAAGTAATGTATCTGCTTTTTAATATGCTATCATACCTGAATAGTTCAGTGGTTTTCCCTACTTTCTTCAAGTCTGAATTTTACAATAAAGGTTTTTATTTCCTTTAGTATTGACTGGTTTGATCTCTTTTCAGTCCTAGGGACTCTCAAGAGTCTTCTCCAGCAGCACAATTTGACAGCCTCGATTCTTTGTTGTCCAGCCTTCTTTATGGTCCAGCTTCAGCATCCATATATACATGTTCATGCATGTTCAGTTGTGTCTAACTCTTCACTGCTCCATGAACTTGCAGACTTCCAGGCTTCTCTGTCCATGGGATTCTCCAAGCAAGAATACTGGAGTGAGTTGCCATTTCTGCCTTCAGGGGATCTTCCTGACCCAAGAATTGAATCAGCTTCTCTTGTGTCTCCTACATTAAGGAGGTCAATTCTTTACCACTGCAGTACCTGGGAGGCCCTTTTCTATACATGACTACTGGAAAAACCATATAGTCAAAGCTGTTGTCATGATCTTGGTTTTTTTCAGTGTTGAGTTCTCTCTAACAAAATGCTCAACATTGCTCAATATTAGAGAAATTCAAATCAAAACTACATTGAGATATCATCTCATAGTAGTCAGAATGTCCATCAAGTTTACAAACAATAAATGCTGGAGAGGTTGTGGAGAAAAGGGAACCCTCTTACACTGCTGATGGGAATGCAAATTGATCCAGCCAATATTGAACAGTATGGAGATTCATTAAAACACCAGGAATAAAACTACCATACGACCCAGAAATCTGACTACTGGGCACACAACCTGAGGAAACCATAATTGAAAAAGACATGTACCTCAATTTTCATTGCATATTTCGCGTGTACCTCAATTTTCCTTGTTGCAGCACAATTTACAATAGCTAGGACATGGAGGCTACCTAGGTGTTCACAGACAGAAGAATGGATAAGGAAGTTGTGCTGCATATTCACAATGCTATATTGCTCATCTATCCAAAGGAATGCATTTGAGTCAGTTCTAATGAGATGGATGAACCTAGAGTCTATTATAAGTGAAGTAAGTCAGAGAGAGAAAAACAATATTGTGTATTAACACATATATATGGAATCTAGAAAGATGGTACTGAGGAGCCTACTTGCAGAGCACCAAAGGAGACACAGACATAAAGATCAGACTTTTGGACTCAATAGGGCAAAAGACAGGGTGGGATGATTTGAGAGGACAGCATTCAAACATTTATTACCATATGTGAAATAGATAACCAGTGAGAGTTTGCTGTATGTTGCAGGGAGCCCAAAACCAGTGCTCTGTGACAACCTAGAGGGGTGGGACATGGAGGGAGGTGGGAGGGAGGTCCAAGGGAGACGGGACATAGATATAGGTGTGACTGATCCGTGTGGACGTATGGCTGAAACAATCTCAATATTGTAAAGTAATTATCATCTAATTAACAAAATGAAAGCAATAAAACATGTTTGATGTTACAGAAAACTGTAGAAAGGAGGGATAATAAGTTTTTCCTTCAAACTTAAAAAAAAAAAGTTGAATGGTTCATTGCAAAAAACTCTCCAAATTTTAGTATTACTTTTCAATTTATTTCATAGTAAGAAAAGAATAAAATGTAGATATCATTTTCCAATTATAGTCACAAAATTGATATATGCTCTGATCTTGGAGGAAAGATTAGTTTTAAATTATATGAAGTCTTGTCTTTCACTTAAACTCTGAATCTTTCCATTTAGGGAGAATACTATGCTTCAAATCTTTTAAGCCACTTTTATCTATTTTTAAACTGTTCCTTTTTTTAGAAGTTGCTCTCAATCTTTCAGACCAATTGGAGAACCACTTAAGGAAGTGAATCAATCCTGTTTTCACCTGGCTAAAGTTTCAAGTGCCAAAACTATGCTGGCATTCCACAAGGAACCATTAAAACTGCCACCTGAATGTGGGTCAGTTTTTACTGTTCTGGGCTTAAGAGAGGCAGACGTGCTAACATCTTTTTCCTGGCCTAGTAGCTATAAGAGTTTCTACTCGATATTGAGAGAGAAAAGTACAGCCTTTCCTTGTAAACCACTGTGACAGGGTCTGAAATGGAGCAAAAAACTTTGAGCCTGATTTAACCAGGCAAGGTCCCAAAACTCCACTGCTTCAGATCTGTCTTTTAGATGATAGACACTAAGCATGATTTCATTTGAAGACATTCATGAACAGCAATACCCAGAGTTTCTGACAGCCTCCCATCCTAGTTCTGAGTTTCGTCCCTACGCAAGGTAGCCTATGTATGAGTCAATATTAAATTTAATGTTCACAAAGCATAACTATGGCTACTTATTTGAGCTTGGCTCCTAAACACACACACTATCTAAGTGTCATTCTTAGAATTCATTTTCATTTTTACAATATGGTAAATTAAAGATAATAATAGAGAAATAGTAAAATAAGCAATCATCTGCTTTAGAACTGCTGTGCTTGGTCGTGTCTGACTCTTTTGCGACCCCATGGACTGTAGCCTGCCAGGCTCCTCTATCCATGGGATTTCCTAGGCAAGAATACTGGAGTGGGTAACCAATCCCTTCTCTGGGGGATCTTCCTAAACCAGAGATCAAACTTGAATCTCTTGCATCTTCTGCATTGGCAGGCAGATTGTTTACTGCTGAGCCACCTGAGAAGCCCTTATTTTAGGCCTAAGGAGAAGAAAAATAAATTCAGAATATTAATAAAAATGTAAGTATTTCCTAACAGTTTGAAGGATTTACATGGACTATTGTAAATAATAGTCACTGGAAGCACTGATGCTGAAACTGAAGCATCAATACTTTTACCACCTGATGTGAAGAGCTGGCTCATTGGAAAAGACCCAGATGCTGGGAAAGATTGAGGGCAGGAGGAGAAGGGAATGACAGAGGATGAGATGGTTGGATGACATCACCAACTCAGTGGACATGAGTTTGAACAACTCTGGGAGATAGTGGAGGACAGAGAAGCCTGGCATGCTGCAGCCCATAGGGTCGCAAAGAGATGGACATAGCAACTGGACAACAAGCTGTAAATAATAGATTTTCTCATATTCATATTTTTCCTCCAAAATATGCCTCATTCATATTTTATATCAATATGAATTTCCAATATTTAATTACTTGTGATGCTTTTCTTTTATTTCATATATTAATTGTTTTGTCTTTTTATTTATGAAGTCCAGATAATATCAAAGTATACACATAAACCCTCTTTCCTGAGGGTCAGAGGAACCAGATTCCATGGTAACACCTAAGGGAGTGATTCCTTATAAACTTAGAGTTTTTTTTTTAAATGGAAAATTCAGGTATAATATGACCTTTATAAGCTTCATAGGACTATTAAAAACACTAAATGAAGTAATACACCAAAAATTAACTTGTGAGTCATACAGGGTGGAAGTCAATATAGTAAAATTGTCAGTTTCCTGATTTTTAA
Source organism: Ovis canadensis (assembly GCF_042477335.2). Lineage (NCBI taxonomy): Eukaryota > Metazoa > Chordata > Mammalia > Artiodactyla > Bovidae > Ovis > Ovis canadensis. Next base: position 109,985,259 of record NC_091246.1, read on the forward strand.
ATGGGCAACTCAAAGCAATAGGCTGATACCAACCTTGTTCACAAATCCTACTGCTCCTTTTCTCCTTGCTTTTAAACAAGTAACTCCTGATTTTAATGCAGACTACTATATTTATGTAGCTTATCATTTTTTTTTCTCAGATATGATGTCCTGCTTAGGGTCTCATTCATTTAAAATGTTCTGCTTTTGAATAGAACATTAAGGTCCTTTGAAACTGAAATAAATACTGGCTGTTACTCAATCTTAATTCAATGTCATTAGCAAATTTCCTGAGTACATTCCAAGAATATTGATAGACATTTGAAATAAAGATGATTAAATAAATTTTTTGTCTCCTCTGTATGACACTAAAATACTGATAAGAATTTTTGAGTTCCTTACATAACAGCTATAAAGATTGACATACATTTTCCTGTAAGTATTCTTATATTTATTCATAAGTAAGGATTACTCTTTTAAGAAATGACAACTTTATTTTGGAAAGTTTGGAAACTGGGAATGTCACTAGTGAGACTAACATTATGTTGTGATGTGATGTGATGCCATGAGAAAGTAAATGAGAAAATTTAACCATAGAAATAAATCTAAATATTTAAAGATTTAGGCTACCTATTTTTTCCCTATATTTTATTCAAATATTTTCACATCTTTTTAATGGTCCAAATTATTGACATTTCTAAATTTTATTTCATTTATAGTTTTACCAATATGTTTTATATTTGACACAAATTGCTTGATGAGTACTAAATTATGCTCATCAAAAAAATTAAAATATGACCTAACAGACTTGAGAATACAGACCAAACTAGCAAGTGTTTTTCATTGTCCTGTTTAGTCATCAAACAAACTCATCAGATAGATTATCTTCCTGTATATGGGTTTTACTCTGAGGATATACTTGAAGAAAAATGTACAAGATATTTAAAATTTAAAACAAATATTTGTAAGATGACTAATATCGCTTAAAAATCATGACACTAAAATTGACACTAGTTGCACAAAGTATGTGACTCTGAAGAAAGTAACTCATTTAAAGAGGTCAAAGTAATTACTGTGAAGCATGACACTGTGTGTGTCTTTTGTTTTTTTGTGGGACACAAAATTCACTAAGATTCTTCTCCAGGTCTCCATAAATTCTTGGGGGACACTATTATTTATCAACTTGTCTTCTTTCTACCCTTGACCATTTGTGATCCCAGAACATTTGAATCCAAGAGTGCATATTTATTTTTTTAATACCATCTGCTTCTATACAACACAATTATTTTCAGAAATAATCATATTAAATAAGTAATATTTCATTTCACAATAAAGAGCAATATTAATATAATAAATTTCAACTTAAAAAATTATTAGCTTTCAGTGAAATAGTTCAGGCATGAATAAAAATTTTCCCTTCCTAAATAAATACTATACCCTGCTGCCTGCTTAGTTGCTCAGTCATGTCCAACTCTTTGCAACCCCATGGACTGTAGCCCACCAGGCTCCTCTGTCCATAGGATTCTCCAGGCAAGAATACTGGAGTGGGTTGCCATTTCCTTCTCCAGGGGATCTTCCCGATCCAGGGATTGAACCCAGGTCTGTCTCCAGCATTGCAGGCAGATTCTTTACCACTGAGCCACCAGGGAAGCCCTGCTGATCACGCTGTATTTCCTGGCTTTAAATGTTAAGCAGAAAGTTTTCTTTCTGGCTAATTAGATAAAAGTGATAGAAATCAAATGATAAATCAATATTCTTTCTTCCCCTTTGCAGTTTTCTGGCTTTTTAAAAAATATATCTACTCTTTCAATCCAAGGCTATGCATATCACAGAAGGTAGAAACAGGAATTCCAGTTCTTTCAAAAGGAATGCTAGCATCTGGTACACATGTCACGTGTGCACGTGCGTGTGTGTATATGTGTGTGTTCACTCAGACACTCAGTCGTGTCCGACTCTTTGCGACCCCATGGACTGTAGCCCACCAGGCTCCTCTGGCCATGGGATTTCCAGGGGATCTTCCCAGCCCAAAGATTAAACGTACATCTCTTACGTCTCCTGAATTGGCAAGAGGATTATCCCTATAACCACCTGGGAAACCCCATGTTGTGGGCGAGTATATCCCTGGTACAACTGGGGCTATGAATCAACCTCTACGTAAAATACTGGGTTTATTGAAATAAAAGTTTGTGATTGCATAGCACAGGGAACTCGGCGTGGTGCTCTGTGGTGACCTAGAGGAATGGGGTGGGGGTGGACACGGGGCAGAGGGAGGCTCAAGAGGGAGGGGATATATGTATACATACAGCTCATTTTCACTATGTTGTACAGGAGAAGCTAGCACAACACAGTAAAGCAACTGTATTCCAATTAAAAAAAATTTCCAAAAGAAAAGTCTTTGAAAAGTGCTCATTCAAAGCTTACACATGTGTAATTACAGGTGTATAATTAAAAGTTAATGGTAATGTCAGCAAATGTTTAAAACTTAGAATAACAAAAAAGTTTACAGAGGGGAGTATTTTATCTCTGTCAGTATGCAGAACTGCATCAGCTTGTGATAGCTGACAGTAGACCGAATCAGAGTTATTGTCTCCTGTTTTTCAGTCCTCTGAGACAGCAGGGACCCTGATTCACACTGCAGTTCCCGGACTCACTCATCTGTGCCACTGCTCACCCAGAGATGAACAAACACCCAAGGAAGTTCAAATAAACGTGACTCTCCTCACAGTGAATCATAAAGATGTTTTCTAAATATAACGATGTGTTCTCCCTCACTGGTAACACAAGGATTTTGTGAACATTAAATTGTCTTTTATTTGAAAGTCACTTGACAATAACTTTCAAAGGAATTTTCCTGATGCTTTTCACTTTTCTAATCTCTTAATGAATTGAGTAAAAGGAGTAAAAAGAACAGTTTTGCACTGTGGTCCACTTGACAGTTGTTCACTCAACAACCATTTTAAATGCAAAGTTTAAGTGATTTTCCTTAGTGACATTGAGCTAGAGAACAACATAAAAATGTTAAGCATTCATCTACTGCCATATTTAAATTACTACACAATATTTTAATACAATTGTGATTGAAATGACTTTTGGATCTATTACAATCACCCAGGACTGCAGTCTAAAATATAAAATGGGCAACATAGCATGCTTACATCAGAAGACATCAGGATTAAAGACCTAAATGTTAGTCAGGAAACCATAAAACCCCTAAAAGAAAACATACACAGAACACTCTGACATGAATTGTAGCAATATTTTTTTGGATCTGTCTTCTAAGGCAAGGGAAATAGAGAAGAGATAAACAAATTGGACATAAAACTTTTTGCACAACAAAGGAAACCATCAACAAAACAAGAAGACAACCTACAGAACTGCAGAAAATATTTGTAAATGGTGTGACTGATAAGGGGTTAATCTCCAAAATATATAAACAGCTCACAAAACTCAATACCAAAATACAATTCAATCAAAAACTAGACGGAAGATCTGAATAAACATCTCTCCAAAGAAGATTTACAAAGCATGCTCACACACACACAAAAAAAATACAAAAAAAAAAAAACCAAAAAAACACCAAAAACAAAGAAGATATACAGATGGCCAACAGGCACAGGAAAAGATGCCCTGCATCACTAATCATAAGAAAAGCAAGTCAAAACTACAGTGAGATGTTACCTCACACTTGCCAAAATGTTTATCTTCAATAAGCACCCAAGTAACAAATGTCAGTGAAGATGTGGAAAAAAGGGAACCCTCCTACACTGTTAGTAGGAATGTAAATTGGTGTAGCTACTATGTAAAACAGTATAGAGTTTCTCCAAAAAATTAAAAATAAAACTACCATTGGTTCAGTTCAGTCGCTCAGTCGTGTCCGACTCTTTGCAACCCCATGAATTGCAGCACGCCAGGCCTTCCTGTCCATCACCAACTCCCAGAGTTCACTCAAACTCATGTCCATCAAGTTGGTGAAGCCATCCAGCCATCTCATACTCTGTCACCCCCTTCTCCTCCTGCATTTTGGTATACATCTTTAAAAATAAATTTAAAAAACACACTAATTCAAAAATATATAATATATGTGTCCCAATGTTCCCTGCAGCACTATTTACAATAGGCAAGATATGGAAGCACCCTAAGTGTCCATCAACAGATGAATGGTTAAAAAGGATGTGGTGCCTATATACAATGAAATACTACTCAGCCATAAAAATGAATAAAATGTTGCCATTTGCCACAGCATGAATGCACTTGGAGCGCATTATTCTAAGTGAAATAAGTCAGAGAAAAAAGACAAATATTAAATGATATAACTCATATGTGGAATTTTAAAAATACAGCAAACTAGTGCATATAACACAAAAATGAACTGACTTACAGACATAGAGAACAAACCAAAGGTTACTAGTGGTGAAAAGAAAAGGGGGAGGGGCAATGCAGCAGTAGGAGAGTAGGCAGTAGAAGCTATTAGCTATAAAATAAGCTACAAGGGTATACTTTAGAACACAGGGAACATGGCCAATACTTTATAATCACTAGAAATGGAATACAAACTTTAAAAATTCTGAATTATTATGTTGCATATGTGTGGCATATATTGTACATCAAACTGTATTTCAACAAAACATTAGAAGATATTAATTAAAGCAATACTTCTATACATATAAAATATAATTACCTTATAAATAATACAAAATGAAAATTTAAATGTATCTTAAAATCTATTATTTTAAATTCATTGAATTATATTAAGATAAAACAAATTTTAAAATTTTAAGTTTTATGTTTAATAAAAAGTGCTTTATAAAATATATTCGAGGTGCTTTGATTTTAAATAAAATACATTTACTTCTATACTCAAACATCTTAGAAAAAGATATTTTTTTATTTATTTCGTATAAATCCAAAGCATCTTATATATATATATATATATACACACACACACACTTATATATATAATACTTATAATATTAGATACTTACAATTGGTTTTCTCAATGATTAGTTTTTCATATAAAAAGTTATAAAAAGAGAAGTTCTGTGTTAATATTGAAATATCAACTCCTACCTGAATTTCCATCCAGCCCTACAAATTTTAGACTTGCCAGCCCCCATAATCCTGTGTACTGATTCTTTAAAACAAATTTCTTTAATATAAAAAGAAAGAGAATGAGTTAATGATTTCATACTGATCTGGCAATTATTTTAAGGAGTATTTGTTTGAATTGTTTTGCAGTCAGTTATACAGAACAAATACTTTCTAGAAATAATATTTATTGAAAACAATGATACACAATTTATTGCATATAAGTGAAATTATATTTGAGGACTGTTAATTTCTCATCAGGTGCAACTCAGTGTAACATAACTTCTCAGTCCCCTGATAACTTTCTGATTTCATAAAGACATATTGTGTACATGACTTTTCAAAAACAATCAAGGATAATGTGCTTATAGGAGAGGAATAAAAGTACACAAATTAAGTGGTAGATCAGACGACCGTAAATCATTTACACAATTTAGTGCTTATTCAAAATAGTTATAATTATTTTAAAGAAATAGCATTTATATTTCACTTTTAATAATAATGTTCAAAGTTATTCCTCAAAAGAGAAGAGAAATGAAACAGTGCAAAAAACTTTAAAGGATTTAATTAGAAATTATTTACAATATGTATACATACTTGGCAAAATAAAATTGATTTCCTTGTGCCTTCTAAGTAGTCCACATATTTTTTTTCTGAATACTTTGACATTGTACTTTATAACATGCCAGTTTAAAAGTTTTGAACTAGGTCTTAACATCTGTGCAAATTTCAGAAACATATAATTAAATATAGCTCTAGCTATTTCTGATATCTTACCGGTTCAGTTCCGTTGCTCAGTGGAGTCCGACTCTTTGTGACCCCGTGGACCGCGGCACACCAGGCTTCCCTGTCCATCACTAACTCCTGGAGTTTGCTCAAACTCATGTCCATCAAGTCAGTGATGCCATCCAACCATCTCATCCTCTGTCGTTGCCAAAGTAATATCTCTGCTCTTTAATGTATTTTTAATACCTTTTAAAATACATTTTCTAATACCTTATAGTTCATCTAAATATAATTGGCCTCTGATTGACCAGAAAATTGAACAAGCCCAGTATGTTCTATGAAATTATTGTGCAGAAATGAAATGACATTCTTTTAGTTTGAACATTTTTTTTGTATTCTAAATCTGCTTGACTCGTGACTGTAAATGAGTGAAAATCACTCACTCATGTCCGACTCTCTGCAACCCCATGGACTGCTCTAGTCCATGGACTTCTCTAGTCCAGAATACTCGAGTGGGTAGCCTTTCCTTTCTCCAGGGTATCTTTCCAACCCAGGGATAGAACTCAGGTCTCCCACATTGCAGGTGGATTCTTTACCAGCTGAGCCACAAGGAAAGCTCAAGAATATTCCTTCTCCAAAAGATCTTCCTGTCACAGTGATCAAACCAGGGTCTCTTGCATTGCAGGTCTCACCAACTGAGCTATCAGGGAAGCCCATGGCTGTAAACTTATTAGCAAAGAATTTTCAACTCAGCCAACCTAGTGTATTTCTTCAATCTTGCCTATTGTGAAGAGAAACAAATTTTATAAATATATACCATACATTTCTCTGCAATTCAGGATTACTTCAACCAGTTTTTAAGATATTCAATCACTGCTATCTCAAAATATAAAGAGTCTTCTAGATTTCTTTTTTGACTGTGTTCCAAACTAGAAGAAGAAAAGAATCTAATATATTTATAACCAAAAGTTACTGTAATCCATTGAAATACAAATATGTGTCTTTTGATAAGTTCCAGAGAAACAAAATATCATAATAAATATCTGGAAATATGGACATAAAAGGTAACATAGTATTTTAATTTTTATATTGATTAATCTAATTAAGTTTCTATTCATTAGTTGACATTTGCTATTTTCTTTTTGCTATTATGAATATTTCCAATCTTCAAACATCTCTAACAGTCAAGAAAGATACATAAATGAATTTTCTTTATCACCTCAGAGGTAAAGGCTATTGGTATCTCTTTTATATTCTTCCAGAATGTTGCATATGCATTTTTGTGTAAATGCATAAAAACACATTTTCAAGTATAGCATGGTTTTCATATGTTATTTTTCTTAATGATGTGTATTAGAATATTTTCCAAACCATTAAAAAACTCAGAAGTTATCATTCTTTATGACAGCTATGTTGAATTCCATGAATGGATATTTTTCAGACAGTTAGTAATCACTTCAGTTCAGTCTCTCAGTTGTGTCCAACTCTTTTAATTATGCAGTAAATATTCTGCTATATATGCATTTGCTTACAAACTTAACTATGTCTCCAAGATAAAAAAAGAAGCAATGACTGAATAAGAGACTACCGTTTATTTAATATTTTTGAGGTGCTGCCAAATGTTCCCTCCAACATTTATCGAGTAATACCCCTAAATCTAGTCACAGGATTTGTGCATGCCCCTTGTCTGTAAATCCATAATCACTATCCTCTCCTTTATATCTTGGACCTACTCTCTCCAATACTACCCCCCCCCAACTCAGTTCGTGTGTCACCCACTGTTCTTTGACACATGAGACACCTTTCTAACTCAAGGTCTTTGCATTTGCTATTTATTCTGTTGTTTCTGAAGTTAAGTCACATTTCCTTTAGCTATTCATATAAGTACTAAATTTCTCATTTCTATAACTGGTATTAAGGTCCCAGCTGATATTTAAAACTTCAGTTTTCCTTTGTTTTCAACCAGAACCTCAACTGGAAGGATCCCTTATTAAAAAGTGACCCAAATCTAGTTTTTGGAGAGAAAGAGTTCTCTCTGGACCTGAATTCTTGGTGGTGTTGCTACAAAGCTCTATTAATTCTACCATTGGACATGGAAGTGCAAAGAAGAGCTCAGGTAACACTTGACCTCAGTATCTACTAATAACTTGATTTCTCCTTGGTGATGAGGAACATTAACTCCACCCAGGAGAATAACATCCCACTCTCCTAATTTGTTTCGTCATGTGATGTTTGTGGTCTTCCTAATGGCTAGGAGTGTAACTGAGCAGGTTCCTATGGGGTCTTTTCAGAATAGATACCCCCCTCCCCAGATCCTCTATCTCCCATTTGTCTGCAGAAAAACTCCAGTCAAATAATAAGTTTAATCATATAAGTGTGAAAACGCAGAGAGAAAGAAAAAGTCAAGACAAAAAATAATACTTTAGCCATTAAATAAAGTAAGAACTTTTAGTTCCTCCTCAAGGACTATAGATAATATTCTGAGCAATGTCCTTTGAGCTGTCACAAAGTCTTGACCCACCCCCTGTTGCCCTCTTTGCCTGTCAAAGCAATAAAGCTATTCCTTTCTACTTCACGCAAAACTCTGTCTCTGCATTTCTATTCAGCACAGGTGAACAGAGGCCAAATTTCAGCAACAGGTGGTTGTTGTTCAGTCACTTAATCGTGTCCAACTCTTTGCAACCTCATGGACTGCAGCATGCCAAGCTTTCCTGTCCTTCACTATCTCCTGGAGTTTGTTCAAATTCATGTCCATTCAGTCAGTGATGCTTTGTAACCATTTCATCCTACATTGCCCCCTTCTCTTTCTGATCTCAATCTTTCCCACAGGACATAGTTCCAACTTACTTAATGAAGCTGGTTTTCCTTGGCTGGAGCACCCTTTCTAGGGACCTAAGACTTCCAAACAAACTTCTGCAGTTGGATTTTTAACCTAATAGTGAGAAAAGTCATTTCCACTGATATTCCTTTTTTACTGATACTTATGCATCCTAGCTTTAGAAAAGATACTAACTGCTATTTCAAGCATACACTGAACCCTGTAAAATTGAGCTCCATGGACTTAAGGTCTTTTCAGCAACCAATGTCATAATAGAGTCCTTAGCAGGCCAGTCCGCTGGTTTGTTAGTTTAGCAGCTTCTCAACATGTGTGTGTGCTCAGTTGCTCAGTTGTGCCTGACTCTTTGCGACTGCTCTAGCCCACCAGGCTCCTCAGTCCATGGAATTTCCTAGGCAAGAATACTGGAACGGGTTGCCATTTCCTATTCCAGGGAATCTTTCCAACCCAGGGATCAAATCTGTTGCATCTCAGCAAATCTTTTCTGCTAAGAAATGAGTAAAGCATCGGTAGGCAGAATCATATAACTAAGTGGCCAATATATTGCATACATCAGAAGGATTCCACAAAACTGGCAGCCTTATGAATTATTTGGCAAATAGATGCAAATATGTGTTTATTATGCTATGTGTTAACTCCAAAGAGGCTCACCAGGCACTGGTTCTTCAATATGGGCAGACGGTGTAAGGTAGAGTGACCAAGAGTGGATAGTTCCACAATAGATGAACCACTGCACTGTCAGAAACACTCCTGGGGCTGTGAGCCCCTGAAAATCACCGGGTTTACCTCCCTGTCCATGGCAGGAATGAGGTACTTTGATACCTAAAGCACTTGCCACTCTCTAAATCAGCATACAGCCTCAATAAAATGATCCAGTATAATCTAATGGATAATTGAAAATGATCAGTTTCTCCAGATTGTAGCATGGCAGGGAATGGGAGAAATGCTGTACATCTCAGAAAAAGTGAAGACAAAAGAAAACTGCTATGACTTTTGTTTTTTTTTTCTCTAAATGTTTATGAAGAAAAAAGCATTTGCCAGGTAAACAGATAAATATCAAGTGCCAGCAGGCTACATCTGGAAGGGCAGTTGAAGACAGACTCTCTGACTAAGTTCAGAACTCAGTTTAGTTCAGTTGCTCAGTCATGTCCGACTCTTTGCGACCCCATGGACTGTGGCACGCAGTTCACAATAGCCTACAGTCATTCTGAAAATTCTGAGTGATTTCCTTGCAGGCAAACAGAGACGCTGAATAGCAGGTGGCACGCATGACCAACACTGCTTTCAAGTCTCCGAAGGTGGCTCAAGGAAGTACAGTCCTCCCAGAGGCAGAGACCTGCTTTTACATAGCTATGTTAATAAGGAAGAGATAGTCTAGACCTCCAATATATACCCTCCACTTAAGTGCCCTTATCTGGATCAGAGAACCAACATAGCCATTCCACCTGTTTCCAGATATGTCTATTCTTTTTGTTTGTTCAGGTACATTCAGCCCTGAAGATGAAACTAGAGGAGAAGCCCATTTCAGCTGATCCACAGCGATGCGCGCTGTGACTGAATTTTACAATTTAAACACTGTATGCCCTGCTGTGATTCCTGGACCACAATTTTACTTTGAGTATTCAAGAATCTTTATCATTTTAAATGCAGTGTTCATTAATACACAATAAATCTGGGCATCTCCTTTACCCCAGAACACAACTACCCTATGGTCCTTGCCACACACCCTTGCCAAAGTCCTCTGACTCTGTAGAAAGCTTGAGTCAAGGAGCAAGTTTAATCAGAGAAACAAGAGCATGCAGAAACAAAGGAAATCAGTCAAAGGAGACCAAATAACAATAATGCCGTCATTAAGCATAGTGAAGGACCTGTGGTTTCTTCTCAAGGGCTATAGATAAGATTCTGAGCCATATGCTGTGTGTTGTCGTACAGATACTGAAACACCAGGTGGAGAAGTTAACGACATGATGACCAGATTGTACCCATGACATCAGCTTCCACAATTCCGAGAACTGTCCTTAAAGTGGAAACAAACAAATCCTGGAACTACCTAAAACAACCAAGATGATGCTGATCAGACAGTGATGACCAATTTGAAGATAACTGTCAGAGACAACTGTGCTGTATATGCATGGACCTGCCTCCTTCTGTCTGAAAGCTCTTGCCCACGATTGTTGGAGGGGGCCAATCAGCTTTTGGACAGATGTCAGCCCTCACTTCCCCAGGCTGCTAGCACCTGAAATAAAGCAAACTTTTCTTTCCACCAACCTGGCCTATTTATCAGCTTTTGAGCAGTGAGCAGATAGACCCCACCCTTCCATAACAAGATCATCGTAATATACTCTTGTGAGTAGAAAAGAAACTCAGTTTCCCCTTCAATCAAGACAGTCTTGCTCTGTGAACTGATGTAAAATCCGGAAACATGGTAAGCAACTGAGATCCATTTGGGAAACTCAAATTGGGTCTCTATTCACTAGTCTTAGAGTTGTTTTATATATCTGGTGACATTTTAGTTGGCAGCTAACCTATTTTGTTCCTACACACATAGACATTAATTAGCTATGACTGTGATCGCCATGGTAAAGAAACCATCTGCCAGTGGAGGAGACTCAGGTTGGATCCCTAGTTCGGGAAGATTCCCTGGACTGGGAAATGCCAACCCACTCCAGTATTCTTGCCCGAAAAAGTCCCATAGGCAGAGGAGTCTGGCAGACTACAGTCCGTGCGGTTACAAAGAGTCAGACACAACTGAGCAAATAAACAAGTTCTCTCTGTGCATCAAGGCATCCAAATGACCAGCTTCTCTCTGCTGCCCACAGCTGCAATCATCACTTTGCCTTAGGAAGTTAAGTGATGCTGTTGGTCTGTGCCATCCTGGGATCCTCTGGTCTCTATTCAGGACAGAGAGCTTTTATTCTTGACAGCATCTTCCTCTGTCATAACCCTGGTGAGCAGAACAGAGCATAACAGGGAGGCTGGAACCTCCTCACTAATGATTCTCAAAGGCTTCTGAAGGGAATGTCCTCTGGGCCCTCTTGTGAAATGCATTGTGTGAAGTAAGAGTGTGGGCTACACATAATAATCCCACTCTGACATTTATCCCCTTACACCTCCCTTCTCTACATTACACCAGAAACATTGTGGCATAGCAATTTTTTTAACCATAAGCCACTATTGAGTACAAATTTCAGTTAATCAAACAAGTCATCCCTTTGGGGCCATTGGTAGCTGAATGTACAAACATATGAAATCCAGCTTATGCTTAGTCACTCAATTGTGTCTCTTTGTGGCCCCATGGACTGTAGCCTGCCAGGCTCCTCTGCCCATGAGATTTTTTTTTTTTTCTCCAGGCAAGAATATTGGAGTAGGGTGCCATTTCCTCCTCCCTGGGATCTTCCTAACTCAGGGATTGTCTCCTGTGTCTCCTGCATTGCAGATGGCTTCTTTACCTGCTGAGCCACTGGGGAAGTCTTATGATCCAGATGCCTCGTAAACATTTCCATATCAATTAATTCAGCTGAATCTGGGGTTCAATTCTACCCAGTGTCCACTCCTACACATATTCTTCAGGTTTCTGCCAATATAAATTAGCAAAATATTTTAATTATTTTGTTATATAAACTATTTCTTCTTGTATCAGGCTTTTACTTACTCTGCAAAAAATACTAGGATATAATCCTAGTTATAAGTCTAATGGGGACAATGAATATTCAAGTCCATTTTGAGGAGAATGAGAATTTCCTTGAAAGAAAATACTCAAAATGTGTTTATGATTATGCTTGGCACAAAGAATATATGAACACACACAAACATAAAAAGGAAATCTGCTTCCAACAAAACATCTTAATTCAAAGGGTTAGAGTCAAACTTCTTCCTAACAAATGTACCAAATTTAATATGAAACGACAGGACACTGGATTGAAACAATGTTTTAGAGGGACTTCCCTGGTGGACAAGTGGTTAATACTTCACCTTCCAAGGCAGGAGACTCCAGTTAAATCCCTGGTCAGGCAGCTAAGAGCCCATAAGCCTCATGGCCAAAAAGACCAAAACATAAAACAAAGGCAATGTTACAACAATTTCAACTGAAGACTTTAAAATAAAGTAATAAAATATTCAAGTTTTAAAACCTATGTTTTAAGTCTGCAACGTGTAAAATTACATTAAAAGAAAAAGAAAATGTTCAGCAGGATTAGATCCAGTGGCTACAAGAAATAAAGAAAGATTTCATAAACAGCACAGATGCACTCAGAGTCTCTGACTGCAGCTTGAGGTGAGATTTTAAAGAACTCAGGCTTGACATGTTCCTCCAGGAACGTCTTCAGTGCCCTGGATGCAATGCATCACACACGGTCATCTTTGTAGTCCCTGCCACTCAACTGTCACTCAGGCTGCCTCGTTCCCTCAGGCACTTGTTTCAGTAGAGATTTCATCTCAGTGTTGGCAAGTGATGAAATCTGATTCATCAGATTGCATTGTGCGTCATGGGCCACTTAGCATCCTCTTTCAAATTTGCAAAGGGATCAGCATTGTGTTCCAACACAAAGTGAAAGTTGCTAAGTCGTGTCCCACTCTTTGCGACTCCATGGTCTATACAGTCCGTGAAATTCTCCAGGCCAGAATATTGGAGTGGGTAGCCTTTTCCTTCTCCAGGGGATCTTCCCAACCCAGGGATCAAACCCAGATCTCCCACATTGCAGGTGGATTGTTTACTAGCTGAGCCACAGGGGAAGCCCAGGAATACTACGGTGGGCAGCCTACTCCTTCTCCAGCGGATCTTCCTGACCAGGTCTCCTGCATTGCAGGCAGATTCTTTACCAACTGAGCTATCAGGGAAGCACAAGGGCAAATCCAAATAAACTCAAGATGCTGTATCTTAGAGTCTGATTCCTAGGATGGCACCTGGCACCAATTTATGTTGCTGTCAAGGTCCAGTCCCAAACCAAAACCATACCAGATGCTTGAACAGAAAATAAATAAATAAAGAGAATATAAGAAAATTCCAACCAGGTTGTTGTTGTTTCATTGCTAAGTCATGTCAGACTCTTTGTGACCCCCATGGACTGTAGACCACCAGGCTCCTCTGTCCATGGAATTCTTGAGGGTCCTCTGTCCATAGAATTCTTCAGGAAAGAATACTTGAGTGGGTTGCCATTTCTTATTCCAGGGGACCTTCCCCACCCAGGGATCAAACCTGGGTCTCCTGCATTGCAGGCAGATTCTTTACCATCTGAGCCAACAGAGAAGCCCCACAAATAATGGTAATGTATCCTAAAGTTTTGAATGTAATCAATTTTGAATGTATACAGTAAAGGTTCTCAAACTTTAGGATACAAGCGATGCCAATGTGTCCTAAAGTTGGAGAACCTTTAATATATACATTCAAAACTGATTTTCATGAATGTTTATCTCTCTTTCCCTTCTCTAAAATGTCTTATAAACTTGCACAGATATGATTCAAAGGCAGTAAGGGGATTCAATAAAATTATAATTTTTATTTGCATTTACAATTGAAAAGCTATTTACTGCATAGAGTATCACATTTTTTTTCTTCCAAATGCATCAGTCCAGGAGAGAAAGAGACAGATAGACAGACAACAAGAAAAAAATAACAAGAGAGAGACTTAGCCTTACAATGGTTACTTAAGCAAGAGAAGATAAACATCCCTTTTTTGGAAAAATATCAGAAATAAGTTTTAAAGTTAATGACGTGCTCAGATCAGAAATTAAGTACATTTAAAAATATATAGCTGTTTTATTATCGATGCAAAAGATAAGCTTTTTTGCAACAATCATCAACTGCAAGATAAATTAATACACAAAAGCTCAATCAAATAAATACCTCATTGTCTAATTAATGTCAAAACCCTAGGGCATTTCCATATTACTCTCCTATATCAATATGTTTCTTTTAGCAGTACTTTTTGGTGGTGATCAAGACAATATAAAAGGTTGAGCTTTGACTTGGGTTTCCATTAATTTTTATGTGTTACAAATTAAAAGCAAAACATATCTTTGGGGAAAATTTTACTTTATTGAATGCAAATTTAATGTTTTAAAATAACTCTAATGATGTGCTATTATTTGCACACCTGTGATAATATTAAATTTGGCATTTCACATATATTATTCAATTACATATTTTATTTAGGACCTTTTTCCCTAAGACATTAAATGGTCATTCTTTTTCATAGACTTTCATTAAAGCATAAGAAACTAAATTTAAGTCTGATTCCTGAATGGCATATAATTACTGTAACTTTTAATGGTTTTGACTTAGAATGTAAGGGTCATGTTAAGTATGTTATAACCCCCAGGCACTTAAAAATTAACAGCATCATAAATACTTCACAGTGACAAAGCACCTATAAAACTGATGTAAATCTAATATGGATGTCACCATTCTCAAATTTTCTTTTGTATGGATAGAATTATTCTTTTATTTTGACCATAATTTTAGATAACCTTTATACAGAGTTAGTTTATATTATATTATTATGATGTATTATGAACAAATATATATAAACAGAAGCACACAATAGAAGCAATTTTTTTAAAAAATTCTTTAAAAAATAATCAAACATTTAATATATATGGTCACACACTACTTCAAATAGAGCTGAATGTTTTTTTGGAAAAAATTATTAGTAGTATCCTGTTACCTTTAAAGATAATCAAATCTTTGGGAAGAAATATCTGAAGAGTTTGTTATTTAGTCTTAAAAGATGGCTACAGAATTTTACACAATAGAGTCTGATTTTTGTTTACATATGTAGGTCAGTTCACTTCAGTTGCTCAGTCGTGTCTGACTCCTTGCGACCCCATGAATCGCAGCATGCCAGGCCTCCCTGTCCATCACCAACTCCCGGGGTTCACTCAAACTCATGTCCATTGAGTCGGTGATGCCATCCAGCCATCTCATCCTCTGCCGTCCCCTTCTCCTCCTGCCACCAATCCCTCCCAGCATCAGAGTCTTTTCCAATGAGTCAACACTTCGCATGAGGTGGCCAAACTACTGGAGCTTCAGCTTTAGCATCATTCCTTCCAAAGAAATCCCAGGGCTCATCTCCTTTAGAATGGACTGGTTGGATCTCCTTGCAGTCCAAGGGACTCTCAAGAGTCTTCTCCAACACCACAGTTCAAAAGCATTAATTCTTCGGCCCTCAGCTTTCTTCACAGTACAACTCTCACATCCATACATGACCACTGGAAAAACCATAGCCTTGACTAGACGGACCTTTGTTGGCAAAGTAATGTCTCTGCTTTTGAATATGCTGTCTAGGTTGGTCATAACTTTTCTTCCAAGGAGTAAGCGTCTTTTAATTTCATGGCTGTAGTCACCATCTTCAGTGATTTTGGAGCCAAAAAAATAAAGCCTGACACTGTTTCCACTGTTTCCCCATCTATTTCCCATGAAGTGATGGGACCAGATGCCATGATCTTCGTTTTCTGAATGTTGAGCTTTAAGCCAACTTTTTCACTCTCCTCTTTCACTTTCATCAAGAGGCTTTTAAGTTCCTCTTCACTTTCTGCCATAAGGGTGGTGCCATCTGCATGTCTGAGGTTATTGATATTTCTCCCGGCTCTCTTGATCCCAGCTTGTGCTTCTTCCAGCCCAGTGTTTCTCATGATGTTCTCTGCATAGAAGTTAAATAAGCAGGGTGACAGTATACAGCCTTGACTTACTCCTTTTCCTATTTGGAACCAGTCTGCTGTTCCCTGTCCAGTTCTAACTGTTGCTTCCTGACCTGCATACAGATTTCTCAAGAGTAGAGGTTTGTTTAAAGTCACAATTAACGTTAAGTGGTTACTATTAGCTGAAAATTATAGGGCTTCGATTCTTTTTTTCTATCTTTTAAAACAAAACAGAATTGGTAGGAAGGACAATTTGCTAGCAGTTTCAAATATTTGATTTAGTTGAGATTCTCGATTAATGATCAACTTTATGAAACTAAGGGGGTCAGTTAATACATTTAAACTAAAAATATAGAAATTTAGAAAGGAAGATTACATTTAATCTGCTTTTAATCTAGATTGGGGACATTTGAAAGAAAAAATTATTTTGCTAATATCCAAGTGAAATATAGTCTAACATATTTTGAAAGGATTTACTATTATGTAATTAACATTGATGTCCCAAAACTTAGGTCTATCTTTGACAAATAGAAACAATTCCTTTTCACTCATATTCTCATCAATTGAAGACCAAGAGTTGTGCCATGGAATGACACTTAAAATTAAACTTCTATTTATTTCAAAACATTTATTTTTAAAGTTCTAGTTAATATCATCACAGACTCAGGTATAAGAAATTTATCAGAGCTTACTGGTGACCCAAAAGAGAAGGGGACAACAGAGGTTGAGATGGTTGGAGAGCATCAAGAACTCAATAAACATGAATTTGAGCAAACTCTAGGAGACAGTGAAGGACAAGGGAGGCTGGTATGCTGCAATCCACGTGGTCACAAATAGTCGGAGACTACTTAGCGACTGAACAACAATGAACTGATAACCAGTTTACCACTCATTATGAAGGACAATATTGCAACATGAAAGACTAAGAAGTTAAGGAAGCTGGAGGGAAGATAAGTGCTGAAAACCTTAGGGAAAGCAAAAAGATATCCTCAGCCAAACACCAATTCATCAACACTGGGGGACTTTTAAACAAAACTTTCCTACTTCAAAGTGGTTAATAACTCCCTTAAAGGACTATTCCACCAGGCCCAATGAGGCCACATACTTCCTTTACTTTCAAATGCAAATGTTCACTGTTTGGTTTGGACTCTATGTGGAGGAGGATCAGAGAAAGGAGAAATTCCCTGCATCTCACACGTTCCTTGAGGGCCTTCTCCGCATCTAAAGCAGGTCATCTAGCAGAACTCAGTTTACAGTTTATGAAAAGGAACTCAATTCCACTGTGGGATGACTCTGAGAAACACAATCTTACTTTGAGATGAAAGAAAGCTTTCTGAATTCTAATTCTGACTAGTCTGTTAAATATAAGTAATTCTATTTCGCTTTCTTCATCTAACTGTATTTCCATGTAATTGTATTTGCCTCCCCTCTGCCACTCATTATATTAATAAACAACTTGGAAACAATATATAATGATAAAAATTAATTATCATTTAGACTAAGGCTCTTTTAATTTGGTCCAGATATTACCCACAATGTAGTTTTTTTAAAGCTTTTTGTAAAATATTTTTGAAACAACCAAGGTAAAAGATCAAATGAACAAATTTAAAAAATTCATTAAAAAATATTCAGGCAAGAAAGAAAAGGAAATAAGAGGAAAAGAAAAATAATATAAGCAGGATAACTGTCAAAAACAAAATAAGACTGCATATTTAAACCTAGCCTATGGGCTTCTCTGGTGGCTCAGACAGTGAAGAATTTGCCTGCAATAGAGGAGACTTGGTTTTGATCCCTGGGTTGGGAAGATTCCTTGGAGAAGGGAATGTAAATCTACTCCAGTATTCTTGCCTAAGAAATCCCATGGACAGAGGAGCCTGGTGGGCTATAGTCCATGGGCTTGCAAAAACGAGGACATGACTGAGCAACTTACACTTTCTACCAAAATTCATACAAAATATAAATGGAATAAGTGCTCCAGATGAAAAAAGGAATACTGGATAGACAAAATAGCAAAAACAACAATAAGCTGCTTAAAAGAAGCAGAGCTAAACACACCACAAAATTAAAAACTTTGCAATGAAATAATGAAGCAAAATAAATCATAGAAACATACCAAAGAGGAAGCTGTGTAGCTTTATTAATAATAATCAAATAGAATTTCTGGGTCACTTCATAATGATATATTGTTCAATTTACTAATATAACTTCATTATATAAACAGCAAATGTTGCTAGATTAAATTGTGAAAAGGCAAATTCACAATGATGTGAAGCTTTTCAATACATCATTTCCCACAACTGATAGATCAGATATTAAAATCAAATCATTAAGGCCATTGAAAAGTTGGTAACAAATTACAAACTTTACCTAACCTAAGTGAAAGTGAAAGTCACTCAGTTGTGTCCAACCCTTTGTGACCCCATGGACTGTCATGGAATTCTCCAGGCCAGAACACTGGAGTGGGTAGCCTTTCCCTTCTCCAAGGATCTTCCTAACCCAGGGATCGAACCCAGGTCTCCCACACTACAGGCAGATTCTTTACCAGCAGAGCCACCAGGGAAGCCCACGAATACTAGAGTGGGTAAAATACCTAACCCAAGGGACATATGTAAATGACATCTGCAAAGAAGTACAAAAATGCATTATTTTTGCATATATGGAATCATTACCAAAACTGAACAGACCCTGGGCCATAACGCTCATCTCAATAGGTTAAAAAATAAAATTATACAGGGAATATTATCTGCACTGAAGTTAAAAGTCAATTAAAAAAAAGAAGAAGATATTGGACTTCCCTGGTGGTCCGGTAGTTGCGAATCCGCCTGCCAATGAAGGTGACGTGGGTTTGATTTCTGGCCTGGGAGGATCCCACATGCCTTGGAGCAACTAAGCCTGTGAGCCACAGCTACTGAAGTTCACAGGTCCTACAACCCATGCTCTGCAACAAGAGAGACCACTGAAATGAGAAGCCTGCACACCATACCTAGAAATTAGCCTCTACTCACTACATCTAGAGAAAGTCTCATACAGCAAAGAAGCAGCAGCACAGCCAAAATAAAATAAGGAATTATTTAACAGGAAGAAAATAAAATATTTAACTAAAAAAGTCAGCATCAAGGCACCTACTATATACATATGCTCATATTTTTAAATATGAAGTACAACTTAACATGAATGAAACTTGTAATGGAAATTGAAAAGTATTCTAACTGATTAAAGTGAAGTGAAGTAAAGTGAAATTGCTCAGTCGTGTCCGACTCTTTGCGACCCCATGGACTGTAGCCAGACCATGGACTGGTTCCACCATCCATGGGATTTTCCAGGCAAGAATACTGGAGTGGGTTGCCATTTTCTTCTCCAGGAGATCTTCCCAACCCAGGGATTGAACCCGGGTCTCCCACATGGTAGGCATTGTAGGCAGACGCTTTACCGTCTGAGCCACCAAGGAAGATTAAATTCATGTGAAACAAATATATAAACATGGACTCTACATATACATCACACCATAGTCTTTTCACTCCAAATAGTGAATATTCTTAGCTAAGCGGTGGGAGAGGTGGTCCCCCTACTCTCATATCTATTAACAAGAGACCATGGAGAATGTCTCTCAACAACACCCATTTCTTTTTTCTATACCATCTTAGTTTTTGGCAAATTTTCCCTCAAATATCTTAGGCTACTAACCACTCCATTTAACATACTCACAGGCCTTGGGATCAACTCCGTTCCATGTGCTTCCTACAATATTTTATTCAGGCCACTGTCAACAGGACTTCAAGCTGCAGGATGAGAATACATGGCATCCTGGCCTTACCCATGTTCTTCAGTCCCAGGAGATGATGCAGAGACACCCAGGTGGATGCTGTGCACCCAGTGGGTCTGCATCACATCTGAGAAAGCCAGACTCAAAGACCCTCCACCTTCAACAGGCTGGGAGCACACTTGCACGAGCTCTGCTTTGGAAGGGCTCATTAGTTTCATGATCCTGGACAGCAAATACTACTCGATGCCCAAGCAGAAGACACTGGCTCCATCTTGCAGGTCTCTTCACCACCCAGAAGTCCTTAAGAAGATATTTCAGAACAAAATCATCAGGCTCGCTGCCAAGAAGATGTACAGACATGTGAGAGACAGATCTATTGCTTTTTTTATTAGAAGATAATTTGCTAGTTTTTGTTATACATCAACATGAATCAGCCATAGGTATATACATGCCCCCAGTGACTGCTGAGCCTCCCTCCCACCTCCCACTCCACCCCACTCCTCTAGTTATAACAGAGTACCATATTTGAGCTCCCTAAGTTATACAGCAAATTCCCACTGGCTATCTATTTTACGTATGGTAATGTATATGTTTCAGTGCTATTCTATCAATTCGACCTCTATCTCAACCCCCACTGTATCTGCAAGTCTGTTCTCTATGTCTGTCTCCTCATTGCCACCCTGAAGATGGCTTCATTGATACCATCTGTCAAGAAGCTGTAAGGCAGGTGAGAGCTATGGAGATGTGACTCAACATAAGCAAGGTGGCTAGATCTAGATTCATACACAAAAAGCAACTGCATGTTTCATATGAAAAAAAAAAAAACACAAACCAACTGCTCAAACATATTTCCATACAAAAATAATGATTGGCATGCACCTAAAACAAATATATAATAATTAAGATCGTTTAAATTTCACAGGTATGTACAAATATATCAGTGGTATAGAATTATCAATGCTGCAAATCAGTACACACAATTAAACAGGAATACAAGACAAAGGTCACTCAGTCCACCAGGCTCCTCTGTCCATAGGGTTCTCCAGGCAAGAATACTGGTGTGGGTTGCCATTCTCTTCTTCAGGGGATCTTCCTGACCTAGGGACTGAACCCAGGTCTCCTGCATTGCAGGCAGATTCTTTACCATCTTAGCCATCAGAAAAGCCCAAAGATAGAAGTGGGCTGCCCAGGTGGTGTTAGTGGTAAAGAACTCACCTGCCAATACAGGAGACATAAGAGACATGGGTTTGATCCCTGGGTTGGGAAGATTCCCTGAAGGAGAGTGTGGCTGCTGCTGCTGCTGCTGCCAAGTCGCTTCAGTCGTGTCTGACTCTACGTGACCCCTAGACGGCAGGCCACCATACTCCCCTGCCCCTGAGATTCTCCAGGCAGGAACACTGGTGTGGGTTGCCATTTCCTTCTCCAACGCAGGAGAGTGAAAAGTGAAAGTGAAGTCACTCAGTCGTGTCCAACTCTTAGCGACCCCATCGACGGTGGCCCACCAGGCTCCTCCGTTCACAGGATTTTCCAGGCAAGAGTACTGGAGTGGGGTGCCATTGCCTTCTCTGATATAATGGCTGCCAGTCCAGTATTCTTGCCTGGAGAATCTCATGGACAGAGAAGTCTGGAGGGCTACAGTCCATAGAGTCACAAAGAATCAGACATGACTGAAGGAACTTAGCATGCACAAAAAATAGAAGTATCTTTACAAATAAAAATAATAATCAAAAACTATGCTAGGTGGGCTAGACATATCAAATTAACCTTCACACTGCATATAATGAACATTAAGCCCACACACAAAAAGGCCTGAACAGTGTAAACATAAAATTTCATTATTAGGTAACACTCCTGCACAGAAATATAGTACAGAACATACCGTTTCCCAGAGACCTATAGTTAGATGAGGACTCTCCAGCTGGGGTCCATGGAAAGAGATCCTTTCATCACAAATTCTTACAGCACGCCCAATGAAGCTAAGCCACATAACACTGCACAGCTCTGTGGGCAAGGGAAGAAGAGCTGGTCTGTGTGCTTCTGTGGTTGCAGAAAATTTCTTTTGACAAAGGCTGTGCTAGAAATCCAGAAGGCTGCAGAATGCTGTCTGTAGAAGGGATTCATAGAACTAATCTCAAGTTGTTATTGGTAAATATTGTGTGTAGCATATCACCCCAGGCCCGAGCAGCCTAAAATTAAGACATTTATCTCCCACAGTTTTGGTAGGTCAGGAACCAGGCTATGCATTAGTTAGCTTCTCTGATTCAAGGAAATCACCTCAAGCAAGGCTCAGCTGGGGAAAGTCTGACTGCTGAGTGGCTCACTGATTCACCTGGCTGCGGAAGGACACAGGTGCTCACAGGTTGCAGCTATCTGAAGATGTCCACAGTATGACTCCCAACAAAGCATCTTCCTCTTTAGAGTGAGGAAAGATGGGCTGGACCACATGGACTGTGAAAAAGTCAAGGGGAAAGGGAGAGGGGAGCAAAGATTGTGCTCAGATCCTCTTTCTCACTGGGAGGAAGGTTTATCCCCAAAGGACTAACTTGCTCCTAATTCCAAGAGACTCAGATAGTCCATCAGTAACTTCTCAGATATCAAGTTGAGTTTTTCAATCAAATCTGAAAGTTGGGGGCATGCCACAAAGTCTCTCAGTCACGTCCGGCTCTTTGCAACCCCATGGACTATATAGTCCATGGAATTCTCCAATCCAGAATACTGCAGTGGATAGCCGTTCCCTTCTCCTGGGGATATTCCCAACTCAGGGATCAAACCCAGGTCTCCCACACTGCAGGTGGATTCTTTACCAGCAGAGCCACTAGGAAAGCCCACATACAATGGAATGTTACTCAGCCATTAAAAAGAATAAAACAATGCCATTTGCACCTACATGAGTAGACCTGGAGATTGTCATAATTTAGTAAGTAAGTCAGAGAAAGAGAGATATTGTATCATATTGCTTATATGCAAAATCTCAAAAATGATACAAATAAGCTTACTTAAAAACAGAAATAAAGTCACTGATGTAGAAAACAAGTTTATGGTTACCAGTGGGGAAAAGAGGGGAGGGATAAATTAGAAGGTTGAGATTGATATGTACACACTCTGTACATAAAATAGATAATTAAAGAGGACCTACTCTATACCATAAGAAACTCTACTCAAAACTCTGTAACAGCCTATATGGGAAAATAATCTAAAAAAGAGTGGATATATGTATATGTACAACTCACTCACATTGCTGGACAGCAGAAATACACAACATTGTAGATAGTTCTTTTCAAGTAAAAATTAATTTTAAAAAAGGCATGCCAAACAAGGAGAAGGAAAGAGCAAACAAACAGAGACAAACAAAAGAGGGAAAAGTAACAAAATAAGAGGGAAAGAGCAGAGGGAGTTCTGAGGAAGCACACAAACTGTCTAAGTGCTTACTTGTAGTATCGTACGGAACATTGTATAATTCCCCACACAGGTTTTAGGAAGTCCAAACTAAGTGGAGAACAAGTTATAAGCTTCTATATACACAACTCATAAAATGCAAAGTCAGAAAAGGGTATCATGGTTTCATTTGGTATACTTTGTCACTTCTGGCTCTGACAAAGATAGAACCTGAGTGCCCATAAAATCTATAATGGAATATAGATTGGCCTTAAAAATGGGATGGGATGGGGAGAGAGGTGGGAGGGGGGTTCAGGATGGGGGATACATGTACATCCACGGCTAATTCATGTCAATGTATGACAAAGCCCACTGCAATATTGTAAAGTAATTAGCCTCCTAAAAATGGATCATAATGGCTTCTAAAGCTGCATGATGGTAATGTAAATAAACATTATGCACAACAGCTGCCAACCCTGCACAACAGCTGCTTTATGAAATCAAATAAGTCTTCAGCTCTGATGAGTAGAATAAGAGCCCAAAAATAACAGCAAAGTTGGCCCTGAGGACAGGAGGCTGCAGCCACACATTCCGTGTTTAAAATGTAAACATCATTACTGATATAGAAAAACCTTTTAATATTCTCATCCTGTGTAATTGTGACCCAAGCTCACACCACTTCAAGTGAAGTGTGCACTATGAAAAGAAAAGTAAGAAATGTACACTGAAAAAAAAAAAAAAGATCAAACATGAAGACCTTTGATTCTGCTGGGGTGACAACCCTCTCTTTCTGCTACACAAGAGAAGGATTAAGGCTTCATCTCTCAAGTGTCTGTGGGCATCAGTGGGACCAGAGATGTTAGTCCAGGGCTGTTGAAAGAAAATGGGGAAATAATGAAAGCCAGGAAGATGTTGAACTCTCTCTTGTTTCCCATTTGAATGCTTCCATTCTCCTCAATACAATGGTCATCTCATCTTCACCCTGCAAAGCTTCTCAATGAACAACAGAAATTTGCTGCTGTAGTAAATTAAACCTAAGACTGGATGTGGATTTTGCAAAAGATGAATACATATATTCACATTCCAAATAACTGTGTTTCTTTGGTTCTCATGCACATTAAATTTTGTATAGTTAATATTTGTTGTGGCAAAATTTCCAACAGGTATACAGACAGAGTCATTTACACTTCATCCAGAAGTCATGCAAAGATTAAGAAAATTATCAGTAAATATACCAGAGGGAACAAGAATTACAAAGAATATTTAATATCAGCAGATTTTTCTTGTACCATAAGTGCAGTTCTAAAAAGTACCATCTGCTTTGCCTGATACACTGAGGTGAATGAGAAGATTCATATGGTTAGTCTTTCTAATGTTCAGGGTTATGATTAAAACAAACTTTCTATCATCTCTTATTGAAAAGAAGGTTTGAGCTTGGATAATTATAGGCTCTTGAAAGCTGAGCACTGAAGACTTGGTGCTTTTGAACTGTGGTGTTGGAGAAGACTCTTGAGAATCCCTTGGACTGCAAGGCGATCCAACCAGTCCATCCTAAAGGAGATCAGT
Source organism: Ovis canadensis (assembly GCF_042477335.2). Lineage (NCBI taxonomy): Eukaryota > Metazoa > Chordata > Mammalia > Artiodactyla > Bovidae > Ovis > Ovis canadensis. The sequence goes on from NC_091246.1 coordinate 110,010,224, forward strand.
CCTGAGTGTTCTTTGGAAGGACTGTTGCCAAAGCTTAAACTCCAATACTTTGGCCACCTCATGCGAAGAGTTGACTCATTAGAAAAGACCCTAATGCTGGGAGGGATTGGGGGCAGGAGGAGAAGGAGACAACAGAGGATGAGATGGCTGGATGGCATCACCGACTTGATGAACATGAGTTTGGGTAAACTCCAGGAGTTGGTGATGGACAGGGAGGCATGGAGTGCTGCTATTCATGAGGTCGCAAAGAGTCGGATACGACTGAGTGACTGAACTGACTGACTGACTGATGTCATGAATGTTATTTCTCTTTTAATTTCTTTGTTTCTCTTCTATTTTCCATTTTTCTTTGCTCAAGTTAATTAGTGGAATTACTTTTTCAAGAGAAAATACGCTGTTATTGAGATATACCTGCATGCTTGCTAAGTTTCAGTCATGTCCAACTCTTTGTGAATCCATGGGCTATATCCCATCAGAATCCTCTGTCCATGGGATTCTCCAGGCACGAATACTGGAGTGGGTTGTGATGACGTCCTCTAGGGAATCTTCCCAACCCAGGGGATCGACCTTGTGTCTCCTGCAGTTTCTGCATTACAAGTGAATTCTTTTTTTTTTTAACTTTATTTTACTTTACAATATTGTATTGGTTTTGCCATACATTGACATGAATCCACCACGTTTGTATACAAGCTCCCAATCCTGAATCCCCCTCCCACCTCCCACCCCATATCATCTCTCTGGATCATCCCCATGCACCAGCCCCAAGCATCCTGTATCCTGTATCAAACATAGACTGGCACTTCGTTTCTTACATGATAGTATACGTTTCAATGCCATTCTCCCAAATCATCCCACCCTCTCCCTCTTCCTCAGAGTCCAAAAGTCTGTTCTATACATCTGTGTCTCTTTTGCTGTCTCGCATACAGGGTCATCATTACCATCTTTCTAAATTCTGTATATATGTGTCAGTATACTGTATTGGTGTTTTTCTTTCTGGCTTACTTCACTCTGTATAATCGGCTCCAGTTTCATCCATCTCATTAGAACTGATTCAAATGTATTCTTTTTAATGGCTGAGTAATACTCCATTCTGTATATGTACCACAGCTTTCTTATACATTCATCTGCTGATGGACATCTTGGTTGCTTTCATGTCCTGGCTATTATAAACAGTGCTGCGATGAACACTGGGGTACATGTGTCTCTTTCAATTCTGGTTTCCTCGGTGTGTATGCCCAGCAGTGGGATTGCTGGGTCATAAGGCAGCTCTATTTGCATTTAGTGCTGAGCCACCAGGGAAGCCCCATATTATATTTGACATACACATGACGTCGGTTTAAGGTGTACAATGTGTTGAGTTGATAAATTTGTATATTACAATGTGATTACCCCCTTAGCATTTGGTAGCATCAATATTTCACATAATTATCCCTGCGCTATTTTGTAGTGGGAAACACAAACTAGCTTCTTAGTAACTTTGCTGCCTTCAGTAGAGTATCATTGACTATAATCACTCTGCTGTACAACAGATCACCGGAACTTGTTCGTCTTTTAGTTGAGAGTTAGAGCTCTTTAACAATATCTTCCCAGTTCTCCCAATCCCAGTCCCTGGTAACAACCACTGTACTGAGTTTGGCTTTTCTAGATTTCACATATAAGTGGTATCATAAAGTACTTTTCTTTCTCATTTGGATTTATCCCGCTTAGCATAATATTCTCAAGTTCCATCCATGTTGTTGTAGATGACAGGGCGTCCTTTCTTATGGTTGAATAATAGTCTTCTGTGTGTGTGTGTGTGTGTGTGTGTGTGTGTGTGTGTGACATTTTCTTTCCCCATTCATCCACTAATGGACACTTAGGCTTTTTCCAAATCTTGGTTATTACGAATAGTGCTGCAATGACATGGAAGTGCAGACATCTTTCCAATATCCTGTTTTATTTTCCTTTGGAAATATTCCAGTAGGGAGATTACTACATCATATGGTAATCCTATTTTTAATTTTTTGAAGAAATTCCATACTGTTTTCTGTAGTTGCTGAATCTATTAACATTTCCACCAATGGTGCACAAGGGAGCCCTTTTCTCCAAACCCCTGCCAATCACTGTTATCTCCTAGCAGAAAATGTAGGGAAAAAGCTCATTTGCATAAGTTTTGGGAATGGCTTTCTGCTATAACTCCAAAAGCACAAGCAACAAAAGCAAAAATGAGAAAACGGGATTTCATCAAAGTAAACAAAAAAACTCCCCATGCCAAAAGAGACGATCAACAAAAAGTCAACCTACATAATGTGAGAAGATATTTGTAAACCACATACAAGATAAGGCTTTAATATCCAAATATATAAAGAGCTCATACAACTCAAAACCACAGCCCCAACAATCCAACTGAAAATAAACACAAGATAAGAAAGTTAATAGATGCTTTTCTAGATAAGACATCCAAATGGCCAAATGGTACATGAAAAGATGTTCAACATCACTAATCATCATGGAAATGCAGATCAAATCCACAATGAGATAACAACTCACATTTGTCTGAATAGCTTCATCAGGGAAATATGTTTTAATGTGAATGTATCTTTAAAGGGATTGTTTAACCAAATATAGGAATTTTAAAATCTATTTTAGAAACTTTTCAGATCATTATTCATATTTACAGGTTTCCTATTTAAAATATCCCTTTTTATTTAATATTTGGAGAAATTAATTTGTAGGAGAGTGTCTGCCTCTGAATTATCACCTATGTACGTGAAAATACAGGTTTCATCTGAGAGGAATTTGTCTCAGCAGTAATAGAACCATTTTTTAAGTTTGCCTTAAATATGTTAACATATGGGACTTCCCTGGTGGTTGCAGAGGGCATGAGCTTGATCCCTGATCAGGGAACTAAGATCCCAAATGCCACAGAGCCTGACCAAAAAAAAAAAAAAAAAAAAGACAATAAAGGTACTCAGAATCAAACTTACATATATATATGTGTGTGTGTGTGTTAACATGCAAAATTGCCATTTTCTTTAATTGCATAAATCTTTGTGACTACAAAATCAGCATTTCTAGTCTAAATTTCACAATAGACTTAGGAAATATACAAATTCCCAAAGTATCAAATGGCTTCTAACCAAAACCAAAGTGATTCTGTTACGAGTTACATTATACATTATAGGGCTCAAGTTTAACAATCCACATTAGAAGAATTTAATTCTCTCAGCCCAAATGAACTAATTCAATAAAATGGAAGCAAAGGTAACAAAACACATCCCATTGATTTACTTCAATTTGCTTTATGATTTTATTGTTACCAATACTATTAGGAAAAATGATTAATGGCAGGTCATCATATTTTCTCCATTTTATAAATAAGAAATTGGAGGTTTACTTCAATCTTATAGAGCCGGCAAGTGGTGAAGTTTGGATTTAAATCAAAGCAACCAGGTGCTAGAGTCCCTCAGTGAATCCCTATCCTCCAATGACCCCAGGCAGTGCACGCTGTGTGTACTTGTGTGTAAAACACAGAGGCACTGCTCTTTTCATTTTTTTTTAGTGATCCTAATGAAGCAGTTAAGATCTTGGTAATGCATATTTACTATAAAATCACAAACCTCACTTCTAGGCCCAATCTGGTTCTCTGTGTGTATGTGCTCAGCCGTGTTTGACTCTTTGTGACCCCGTGGACTGTAGCCTACCAGGCTCCTCGATCCAGGGGTTTCCAAGGCAAGAATACTGGAGTGGGTTGCCATTTTCTCCTTTGGGGGATTTTCTTGAACCAAGGATAGAACCCGCATTTCCTTCATCTCCTGTATTGCAGAAGTATTCTTTACTATTGAGTCATTTAGGAAGCCCCATCTGCTTCTGCAGTCCTTGGGGTCCATGGCATGCTGCAGCTGGACACGACTGAGTGGCTGAACTGAAGTGATCTGTTTCTGGGTAAAGACAAATATTCTCAGCATCTTTCTCCTCTTAATTGTAAATAAAATGTGTCATCAATGTTCTGAGAAGAAAAAGAAATGTGTCATTCAAACTGAGACAATTTAAGGAGAATTTAACAAAAAGATGATTATTTACAAGCATGGGATAGGGCAGTATGCTATAGTCATACAAGTGGGGACCAGTCACTGGCCTCAGGCCTGAAGAGGGCAGTGCGGGAAACACAAATCTGAGCTTGGATGAGGGAACAGCTGAGTGCAGAGAGGTGCCTGCCTTGGTCTGTGGTTTCACATCCAGCTCTAAAATCACCCAGGGACACCCTGGAGAGTGTACAGGGGAATCAATACAACAACCTCACTCTCACCCTTTCCTCTGATCTTCCAGGTAGCTCTTGCCTTTAGATAAGGGATCAAGTTTATGGGTCCACCCTGGCCCAAATTTGGCAACACACAGGAGAGGGTTGCTGGGGCTGAGTGGGTAGGGATAGGAGATAAGCCAGTTGGAGCAAAAGGAATCTATATAATGCAGAGGGCTTGCGATAGCTAACACAAAGGATACTCTCTTCCACAATGGAGGTACCACCTCATGCTGATCAGACTTGTCATGCTTAAAAAGTCTACAAATAATAAATGCTGAAGAGGGTATGGAGAAAAGGGAACCCTTCTACACTGTTGAGGGGAATGTAAATTGGTGCAGCCACTAGGGAAAACGATGTGGATGTTTCTCAGAAAACTAAATATAGAGTGAACATCAGTTCAGTTCAGTTCAGTCGCTCAGTTGTGTCCAACTCTCTGCGACCCCATGAATTGCAGCACGCCAGGCCTCCCTGTCCACCACCAACTCCCGGAGTTCACTCAGATTCATATGATCCAGCAATCCCACTCCTGGGCATATACCCAGACAAACCATAATTCAAATAGATACATGTACCAGTATGTTCATAGCAACATTATTTACAATAGCCAACATATGGAAACAATATAATGTTCATCAACAGAGGAATGGATAAAGATGTGGTATATATGCACAATGGAATACTATTCAGTCATAAAAATGAATGAAATAATGACACTTGCAGCGACATGGATGGATCTAGACATTATCATAATCAGTGAATGAAGTCAGAGAAAGATAAATACCATATGGTATCACTTACGTGTGGAATCGAAAATATGGTACAAGTGAACTTATGTACAAAACAGAAATAGGCTGTAAAACATAGAGAACAAACTTGTGGTTGCCAAGGGGGAATCAGGGTAAGGGAGCAAAGGACTGGGAGTTTGGGCTTAGCAGATGCAAGCTATAATATATAGGACGATAAGCCACAGCTTCTACTGTGTAGCACAGAGAACTATATTCAATAACCAGTGATAAACTATAAGGGAAAAGGATATAAAAATATTATATATATATATGACTATAACTCAGTCACTTTGTTGAACAGCAGATATTGTCAGTGCACTGTAAATCAACTATAGTTTCAATAAAAAGTAAAATAAAAAATTTAAAGCTATTTCAGTACTATAACAAACATACACGATTATACTGATAAATCTAGAATTAACTTATAATCACACATAAGTAGACTTGAATTTCCCATTAAGAGAGTATGAACCCACATTTATAGGTTTTATCATTCATTTTAAGTATTATGGTGAACAGGAGAATAGTAATTAAAATTTATTTAAGTGGAACTTTAAAGCTGTTACAGTACCACAGTAAAAGATCTGAAGAGGAAAAAGCCAGCATTTTTTTTGCTAAAGAAGGATAAATCCAGGTTCCTTTTATAATTTTAATCAAGTAGAATTAAATTTACTATTAACACAGTAAGAGCCTGTGTTATTTTTTTATTTTAAATATTATCATGTATATAAATTACAGTAATTAAAACCACCATGAGAGATAGTCCACATTAATTTAATTAGTGTTTGTTAAAAATATAATTAGAGCTTGTTAGTAATAACAGGTAACTTCTAATGAATGGGTAGAATACACTGCTCTAATTGCTATGAAGGTATCATGTCATTCAGCCCTCACAGCAAACCCATGAAAAGACCCAGGCTTTAGGGTTAGAGATGTAAACTATTATACACAGGATGGATAAACAACAAGGTCCTCCTTTATAGTGACCAGCAGGGCATATGAACAAAGACACAGATACATACAGAAGAGAGCTCCATTTGAGGAGAGGTGAACTCATGGAGTGACCCTGAACCCGTCATCTGAGATCAAAACACCCACAGCAGTGACTAAGCAGTCATGCACCAGTAAGCAAGAACCACTGGCTGCCCTCATGGAGTGACTTCCCAGGAAAGGTACAAAACACTGCAGATGGAAACGAAAGGTAAAGATCAGGCACACTCAAAACCTTGACACCTGTCATAAACAGGAAGTGCCTCACCTTCAGAAAATAGCAGGGGCAAATATCCTGCTATTTGTATAATTTTAAATCTGATTTCAAGTGAAGCTTACCTTTTAAAATTCAGCTGGCAGCCCCTCATCACTATGGCTTCATTATGTTCCTCTCTAGGGTCTCTGTGAACGTGTCTGCATATTATTGTTCAGTAGCTAAGTCATGTCAAACTGTTTGTGCCCCTATGGACTGCAACATTCCAGGCTCCCCATCCTTCACTATGTCCCAGAGTTTGCTCAAACTCATGTCCGATGAGTCGGTGATGCCATTCAGCCATCTTATCCTCTGTCACTCCCTCTCCTCCTGCTTTCAGTCTTTTCCAGCATCAGGGTCTTTTCCAGTGAGTCTACTCTTACCATCAGGTGGCCAAAGTATTGGACCTTCAGTTTCAGCATCAGTCTTTTCAATGAATATTCAGGGTTGATTTCCTTTAGGATTGACTAGTTTGATCTGCTTGCTGTCCAAGGGACTCTCAAGAGTCTTCTCCAACACCACTTTTTGAAAGCATCTATTCTTTGGCATTCAGCCTTCTTTATGGTCCAACTCTCACATCTGTGTACATAACTACTGGAAAAACCATAGCTTTTACTATATGGACCTTTATGTCACATACCCCCTCCATCAAATCTGTTCTTGGTGAAGGATGTGTTGATATCCTTGACTTGAATTGAAATGATTGATTCTTTCTCTGTGCAGTGGGGCAGTGCCTGACCTTCTCCTTCTAGAACAGTAAGAATGCTACAAATAGTGGAACTTCTTTACGGGTCCAGTGATTAAGACTTCGTCTTCCAATACAGGAGGTAAGGGTTAAATTCCTGCTTGGGGAGATAAGATCCCACATGTCTCATGAACAAAAAAAAAATTAAATAAAACATTTTTTAATGGTCCACATTAAAAAAACAAAAACAAACAAATAAAAAAAAAACCTTCTTAGATATCTGTGCCAGGGACCCAGTGACAAAGTTGACCATCTTCCTAGAGCTGGCATTGGGAAACCATAAGTTCCTGGATCACATCTTCCTGCTGGCTATTTTTGTAAATAAAGCTGTGTTGAGACATAGACTCACACATTTATTGACATTTTCTTTGATCTTTTGTTTTCATTTGGGAATAGTTTGGTAGTTGCAACATGGACCATAGGGCCCACAAAGCCAAATACATTTTCCTATTTACCTTTTACAGAAAAGTTTGCTGACCACTGTTTTAGAGTAAAACACAGAGGAAAAGAGTCCTGTATTTCACTTCATTCTTACATTGGTGAATCTGTTATAGACTTTTGTGACTGCAAAGTAAATTACATAAAACTGCATCCAGTTTGCCTGGACAATCATGGATCCAAACCCTTAGGCTTTGTGATGGACAGGGAGGCCTGGCGTGCTTCCGTTCATGGGGTCACAAAGAGTCAGACATGGCTGAACGACTGAACTGAACTGAACAACTCATCTATAATCATTTAGATGATAATAATCTTCAAACACAAAAAAATAATTCAATATCATTATACATAGTTCACACTCAAAGAGACTAAATCACTTACAAGTTATTCACTCTTTCAGACATTATCACTGGCAAATTGTATGCCAGTATTTTATTTTTATTCTAAACTATCTGGTCCATGGAAATAATGAAAAGAAAATCATTATTTTTTGAGAGATCTTTTAAAATCAATGCATATTTTGCACCTGACTAAATTTAACAACAGCAACAACAAATACTTGACTGTTTTTGATATTTAAAACATAGTATGGTGAGATGTGGAGAATCCCATGGACAGAGAAGCCTAGCAGGCTACAGTCCGTGGGGTCGCAAAGAGTCGGACATGACTGAGAGACTTCACTTTCACTTTCTATGGTGAGATCAATGAGCAAATTACAGTCTTAACTAGTGGGAATATTGACTTAGCATTGAGATAATTCTTATAAACTGCTCATTTTCATTACAAGTTCAGATATATGTTTACAATTTGTACAGACTCCATCTACATGTCTGTGTGTAATAAACATAAAACAAAACACATAAACACCCCTTCACATATTTTCAGATAAATTTGCAGTGACTGAAAATTAAATAAATAGAATTATTTAGAAGCTAACCAACTCTAGACATTTCATAATTGTGTGTGGTATGTACTAGGTGCTCAGTTGTGTCAGACTCTTTGCCACCCTATGGACTGTAACCTGCCAGGCTCCTCTGTCCACAGGATTCTCCAGGCAAGAACACTGGAGTGGGTTGCCAAGCCCTCCTCCAGGGGATCTTCCTGACCCAGGGGTCAAACCCGTGTCTCTTGTGTCTCCTGCATTACAAGCAGATTCTTTACCTAATGAGCGATCTGGAAAGCCCATATATTATATGAGTATGCATTATAAACTTGACTGATATATATATATATATATATATTTACTGATAAAGTGATATATATCAGTTAGCAGAAATACAAGTCTGCCTTAGAAAATGCCAGCAATTCACTATGTCAAGACATACTTCAAAGAAAAGAATTTAGTGAAGAACAGAGAAGCAATAAGTGAATTGATCATTTTATTTCATGAATCATAAGCATCAGACTAAAACTGCATTCATGTAATAGAGATTGCTGTATCTGTATTTTTGATACTATAGCAAATCTCTTGACAAATGGTACTTTTAAAAAATGTTAGCTGCAATGTGGAATCTCAAACTGAATCAACAAAAGTTCTGTACTCTCTTCCATTAAAATCCATTGGTAGTTTTTACTTGTGAAAGACTCTTATGGTATGTATGGTTTTCTGACATAATGTGTTGGTCATTTGGAAAATATTGGTTTGGTGTGTTCTTCATATCTTACAAACATTGACAACTTTCATTATCCAATATCAAAACATCACATCTTTAAATATCACTACTCTTCCCATCAGAAAAGTGTTCCTTACGGATAAGCTGTCCAACTCACAGTGGCAGATACAATTTTTACAAAATCTGATTTCCTTTTAAAGCTCAAATTCTATCCCTGGCAACAAATACTGTCAAGTGTTTATCTTGACATGATAAGCTAACTTAACTCATTTCCAAGAAAAAGTATGCCATACACCATAATCAGAAACATTACAGTTTGCAACTGAGTCCATCGTGTTCTGTGAAAACAGCAGCTGGGTTCATTCGCAACTGACACAATTGTTTCATCAGGAAAAACCCTATAGGCTTACCTCCTCTTTCAGCACATAAAACATTAACAGTACATACATCTGAGGTCAAGACTTAATAAAATATAATCTGAATAGACACACTGTGTACATTCTTCAGCAAAACTGGTATTCTTTTACTCTGAGTATAGGGTGTTAAAAAAAAATGACTCACTGCTTTGATTCATGCTAAGGAGTTTTTGCTTTTGCACCACTGTGCAAATGTCAAGGCAGTGAATGAAGCAAATAACATCTTAATTTTACCATGAAAATAGTTTTGACATAATGAATCTGTTTTGTGGGAGGATCATGAGGGTCCCCCAGATGCACTTTGAAGACAACTGCCTAACAGGAGTTATAGTTCTAAGTAAATTCCATTCAGATTAATAAATATTATGTGGTATGCATATATTGGCTATTTGGCTGCTTGGAAAAATAAAATGCAGATGCATTTGAAAATGTAACCTGATTACATCAAGGCTGTATATTGTCACCCTGCTTATTTAACTTCTATGCAGAGTACATCATGAGAAACCCTGGACTAGAAGAAACACAAGCTGGAATCAAGATTGCCAGGAGAAATATCAATAACCTCAGATATGCAGATGACACCATGCTTATGGCAGAAAGTGAAGAGGAACTAAAAAGCCTCTTGTTGAAAGTGAAAGAGGAGAGCAAAAAAGTTGGCTTAAAGCTCAACATTCAGAAAACAAAGATCATGGCATCCAGTCCCATCACTTCATGGGAGATAGATGGGGAAACAGTGGAAACAGTGTCAGACTTTATTTTTTTGGGGCTCCAAAATCACTGCAGATGGTGACTGCAGCCATGAAATTAAAAGATGCCTACTCCTTGGAAGAAAATTATGAGGAACCTAGATAGCATATTCAAAAGCAGGGACATTACTTTGCCGGCTAAGGACCGTCTAGTCAAGGCTATGGTTTTTCCTGTGGTCATGTATGGATGTTAGAGCTGGACTGTGAAGAAAGCTGAGCGCTGAAGAATTGATGCTTTTGAAACGTGGTTTTGGAGAAGACTCTTGAGAGTCCTTTGGACTGCAAGGAGATCCAATCAGTCCATCGTGAAGGAGATCAACCCTGGGATTTCTTTGAAGGGAATGATGCTGAAGCTGAAACTCCAGTACTTTGGCCACCTCATGCGAAGAGTTGACTCATCGGATAAGACTCTGATGCTGGGAGGGATTGGGGGCAGTAGGAGAAGGGGACGACCGAGGATGAGATGCCTGGATGGCATCACAGACTCGATGGACATGAGTCTGAGTGAACTCCGGCAGATGGTGATGGACAGGGAGGCCTGGCATGCTGCGATTCATGGGGTCGCAAAGAGTCGGACACGACTGAGCGACTGAACTGATGGTGGCTTAGTAGTAAAGGATCTGCCTGCCAATGCAGGAGACACAGGTTTGATCTCTGAGTCTGGGAAGATCCCCTGGAGAAGGAAACGGCAACCCACACCAGTATTCTTGCCTGGAAAATCCCATAGATAGAGGAGCCTGGCGGGCTACAGTCCATGAGGTCAAAAAGAGTCAGATGTAATTTAAGGACTGAACAACATCAACACAAAATCTATACTATGTTTTTTAATTAACAGATATAAAATTTTAAAATACTGTCATGTAGTACATCATAGCATTCATGTTAACTGGTCCAAGTTGTTCACTTTATCAGAACTAGGGAATATTCCCTAGTTTAACAGACTCCTTAGTTCTGGGGAAAATAATTCTTCAAAATATCCAGAACTAGGGAATCTGTTGCTTGCAACAATGCTTTCAACCTTGCTTCTCAAGGTGGGTTTCACACACCAAAAAGCATTGGCATCATTTAGATTTGAAATTGGGAGTTTCAGGCTCCACTTCAGGGCTACAGATCAGATGATGTGTTTTATCCACATACCCAGGTGAATCATGTGAGCCTTTTACTTTGAGAAGCCTATGGTAAGCTACTTTGTGACAGAGAGGAAAAAGAAAATGCTTAAATGTCCTCCAATTCAACCATTACACCATCCGTTCACTGAACTATCTACTCTGTGAATGAGTCTCCTATGGCCCTATTTTGCGCAGGGCACTGTGATTGGCATTAAACATATAACGAAGAACCCCTAAAAAATGTAGCCTTTGCCCTTAAGGAGATATGAAAAGAAAACAAAAGAAAAGTTCTTTCCTCTTCTCTATGTACTTAGATACTCAGTCATGTCTGACTCTTTGTGATCCACGGACTGTAGCCTACCAGGCTCCCCTGTCCATGGGATTTCCCAGGTAAAAATACTGGAATGGGTTGCTATTTGCTACTCCAAAGGATCTTCCCAACCCAAGAATTGAACTCTGCATCTACTGTGTCTCCTGCATTACAGGCAGATTCTTTACTCACTGAGCCATGTGGATTTCCTAGGCAAGAATTCTGGAGTGGGTTACCATTTCCTACTCCAGGGGATCTTCGTGACCTAGGGATCTCCTGTTTGGCAGGTGGGTTCTTTACAATCTGGGAAGCAGAGAAAGTAGCAGATAAAGTAAGCCCAAAGAGTGAAACTGAAACAGAATTCTTAAATCTCTAGGGTAGGAAATGGGGGTCCCCTCTGCCTGTCAGCTTTTCCCTAACAGAGTGGAAATCTATAGAAAATTGAACCCTGCAGCTGCTATTGGGTTACTAGAGCTACTGATAGCAATGAAATGTTTGACCTGGGAAGACAAGGAGCATAGTTTTAAGTCCAAGAGGTCTGACTCCATGGCTGATGAGTTTTCCTATATTTCCTTTCACTGCATTTTAAGAATTTTTAGTAAACTCTTATTATCTGCATCTCTGTGTTACTTGCATCTTAAGAGCCCCAAGCTAAAATAAAATAGTCAGAAAGAGTCAGTTAAGTCTCTACTGTGCAAAACTGGAGAAAAGCCAGGATTCTAAACAAGCCCCAGTCCTGCTTGTTCCATTCATACCACAGTAAAAACAGTCTTACAAGGAAAGGAGGGGGAAGGCTTGCCTGCTATTCCCTTTGAGAACAAAAGCACAATCACTGTAATAGCAGGACAGGTTTATTTTTAATTAATTTGAGCCTGTTCACATGGAATTCTACTAGACAGCAATTTAACCCAACTCCGCCAAGCCTTTTCTGCAGGTGACCATTTGTCCTGTGCCCTGCAAACAATGGCACTCAAATTTACTGGGGGGGGGGTGCTTCCCAAGTGGCTTCAGTGGGTAAAGATAGTGTCTGCAATGCAGAGTGGCTAAGACCTGTCTGACTCTTTTGTGACCCCATGGACTGTAGCCCGCCAGGCTCCTCTGTCTCTGGGATTTCCCAGGCAAAAATACTGGAATGGGTTTACCATTTCCTTCTCCAGGGGATCTTTCCAGCCCAGGGATTGAACCTGCATCTCCTCTACTGACAGGTAGATACTCTACCACTGAGCCACCAGGAAAGCCCACTGATTCTTACAGCCTCCTTGTAGTAAAGGTAAAGAGATACAGATTTACATCTTTTGAGTTTATCTTTTCATTTTGTGTTATATTATTTAGAGGGGTGTGAGTAAAAGAGGTCTTTGTTTAAACTCCAGTAAGTACTAGCTCGCTTATTTGCAGTCTAGTTTATTTATTTCATATTTTTATTTTTACAGTGTTGTCTTGGTTTCCACCATACAGCAACTTGAATCAGCCATAACTATACATATATCCCTTCCCTCTTGAGCCTCTCTCCCTTCAACCCATCCAAACCCTCAGGTTAGGAGTTCAGTTGATTTACAATATTGTGATAATTTCACAGGTGTTGAGCAAAGTGATTCAGTTATACATACATGGATCTATTCTTAGATACTCAAGAGATTTTGGTTTTCTGAGTCTGAAATCTGTCCAGGAATCTTCACTTTAAGAAACGTCCAAAAGTCTGATGTCATAACTGATCAAAGAAGCACTATATTAGAGCATCATAGTGAGTTATGTCAGGTTCGTCTTCATCAAAATAAGAAGAGAAGCTAAGGTTTGAAGTATGGTGTGTGGAGAACATATATCCTCAAGAAAATGATTTGCTATGTTCTGGCTAGTAACAGGAAAGATAATTATAGCTTAGCACTCTGTTAAATAATTTCCTGCTTTTTAACGAACATATGGACCCAATATGCCATTAAACAACTTGCTAGCTAGGAGCATTTCAACTCCGTTTGGAAGAAACATGCTCAGCTTCACTGCACTACTTAACAGAACTGGTGTCTTCAGGTTACACCAAGCTGCTAGTGCTAGCTGCCAGCAAATGTGCTACTTTCTGGCAATACGTGTTTTCCTCTTTTATCTCGAGGTAGTCCAGATCTTTGAAAATATGCATAAAAATGTCAAGATCCTGTCTCTGTTAGGGAATGTTATGCGTGTGTGTGTAACTACATGGAGCATAAGTAATTCAGACCTGGTGCTGTTTGTATGAAATGCTCTTATTTTTTGCACATTCTTCATCCATAATTTTAATGTTAACTGAAACATTTCCCCTCAAATAGTTTTCCTCTTCATTTTATAAAAAAAGAGACACTTTACACTGTTACAAGAAGTTAGATTTGCTAAGCTCTTCCTTGCATTAAAAAAAAACAAACAGTTATTGGAGAATAGTTGCTTCACAGTGCTCTGTTAGTATCTACTGTGTGACAATGGAATCAGCTATACGTACACATGTATCTCTTTTTCTTTGAACTTCCTTCACTTAGGTCATTTAGGTCACCACAGAGCACTGAATAGAGCTCCCTGTGCTATACAGTAGGTTTTCATTTGTTATCTATTTTATGCGTAGCATCAATAAGTGCATTCATGTCAATCCCAGTCTCCCAATTCATCCCACCTTCACCTTACCCCTTGACATCTATACATTTATTCCCTTGCCTTTTTTTTTTTTTTGATTTTTTTCCTTTTTTTTTTTTTTTTTTTTTTTTTACTTTACAATACTGTATTGGTTTTGCCGTACATCAGCATGAATCCGTCACAGGTGTACATAAGTTCCCACTCCTGAAACCCCCTCCCACCTCCCTCCCCATACCATCACTCTGGGTTATCCAAGTGCACCAGCCCCAAGCATCCTGTATCATGCATCGAACCTAGACTGGTGATTCATTTCTTATATGATATTATACATGTTTAATGCCATTCTCCCAAATTATCCCACCCTCTCCCTCTCCCACAGAGCCAAAAGTCTATTCTATACATCTGTGTCTCTTTTGCTGTCTCACATACAGGGTTATCAACACCATCATTCTAAATTCCATATATATGTCTTAGTATACTGTTTCGGTGTTTTTCTTTCTGGCTTACTTCACTCTGTATAATCGGCTCCAGTTTCATCCACCTCATTAGAACTGATTCAAATGTGTTTTTTTTTTTTGATGGCTGAGTAATACTCCATTGTGTATATGTACCACAGCTTTCTTATCCATTCATCTGCTGATGAATATCTAGGTTGCTTCCATGTCCTGGCTATTATAAACAGTGCTGCAGTGAACACTGGGATACATGTGTCTCTTTCAATTCTGGTCTCCTTGGTGTGTATGCCCAGCAGTGGGATTGCTGGGTCATAAGGCAGTTCTATTTACAGTTTTTTAAGGACTCTCCACACTGTTCTCAATAGTGGCTGTACTAGTTTGCATTCCCACCAACAGTGTAAGAGGATTTCCTTTTCTCCACACCCTCCCTAGCATTTATTGCTTGCAGAATTTTGGATCACAGCCATTCTGACTGGTGTGAAATGGTACCTCATTGTGGACTTGATTTACATTTCTCTGATAATGAGTGATGTTGAGCATCTTTTCATGTGTTTGTTAGCCATCTGTATGTCTTCTTTGGAGAAATGTCTATTTAGTTCTTTGGCCCATATTTTGATTGGGTCATTTATTTTTCTGAAATTGAGCTGCAGGAGTTGCTTGTATATTTTTGAAATTAGTTGTTTGTCAGTTGCTTCATTTGCTATGATTTTCTCCCATTCAGAAGGCTGTCTTTTCACCTTGCTTATAGTTTCTTTTGTTGTGCAGAAGCTTTTAATTTTAATTAGATCCCATTTGTTTATTTTTGCTTTTATTTCCAATATTCTGGGAGGTGGATCATAGAGGATCCTGCTGTGCTGGCACAAAGATAGAAATATAGATCAATGGAACAAAATAGAAAGCCCAGAGTTAAATCCACACACCTATGGACACCTTATCTTCGACAAAGGAGGCAAGAATATACAATGGATTAAAGACAGTCTCTTTAACCAGTGATGCTGGGAAAACTGGTCAACCACTTGTAAAAGAATGAAATTAGAACACTTTCTAACACCATACACAAAAATAAACTCAAAATGGATTAAAGGTCTAAATGTAAGGCCAGAAACTATAAAACTCCTAGAGGAGAACATAGGCAAAACACTCTCTGACATAAATCACAGCAGGATCCTTCCTTGCCTTTTTAACATGAGCTTTACTGTTTCTAATATCTAAAGCATAATAAAGAAAAAAATAGGCTTGGTGACCATTCCACAGAAAAATCCATAAAATAACTGAGCATCCTAAGGATGATTCTAGGAACAAAATGTCCTTAAACACTGATGGAGATGAATGGTAGTAAAGAATCATTTACTAATCATAACTTTTCATTGCCAAAGTTCTGGACAGCAAATGAGAGTGATTATTAAGCAAGTTTACAAACCCTGCATCACACCAGCCTATTTTGGTACTGGAGAAATGCTGAAATGATCATGATGAAAATTATCAGGTTGTGGTGCTCTACTCAGGTACACTGAGAGTTACAACAGTCAGTGAGGAAGATGTCCTGACCTGACATTGAGAAACTCACAGATAGAGAGGAGGATAAGCCACCTGCGGGATCTAGTAAGAAAAGGTGTCACAGATAGAGCATCCCAGGGATTCAAGTTAGCAAGGATTCTCACGCTCATACTGAGACCAGTATCAGTTCAGTCACCCAGAGAAGTTAATTGACCCAATGTCAGGTATCACTGCAAAAAAGGAGGAACATTGTTCTGGGCTGCTCAGGTTAAGTGTATTTTTTGAGGGGTTATTGAAATAGTGAAAAGATTATGATGCATGATGACTGTCCCGTTTCTGTTCTGGATGTTCTATTTCTAACAGGACATCAAGAGCCTGCATAAGACAGATACAGACCATGGACCATATTAGGGAGGAGTCTCTTCTCCCTTCCTTGACTACCCAGTTATTAGGGCCAATCTACCCTCTCTGTTTCACCTTTCTGTGAATGTAATTGTTGCAATTTGTCTTCACGTGGTTTATACATAAGATGTCATTTAGGCTGTCTGGAAGGACAGGAAAATACAAACAGAGCTGCCAGAAGCATTGATTTTACTTTGTTATAATTGATTAGACAATGGAATTCTCTCCAGAGTCAATTCTAAGTTGCTTGTGTTACGCACTAGTGTCTATTAGTATGGATCTAGATTATCATAAACTTAATTTCCCAATTTCCCTTCTGCTTTTATAACTACAAAGGCCTCATAGACTTTAAAGGGATGAGTTACCAAGAAACAGGATTCATTTACCTTCCCCTGTCCAACATATACCCATTCAAAAACAACGTATTGGATTACCTAGAGAAATGGCCTAAATATAATTTCCTGCAAAAATTTTATCCCTATATTCCAAGATATAAGCAGTAGAAGAACACAGTTTTGGTTATCCAATGGTGCAGTAACTTGTGGCTATCTGTTAACACATACTAGAATGCTTTACTCAATGCAGTGTAACAAGATAATAGCAGAAACAATATAATAACAGCAAGACAGCAACATGCCCTGACATCAAGGACTTTGATCAAGAAAAGAAGAAAAGGGACTTTTCTTATAAAAGGACTTTCCTTATATAAAAGGAATAATAGATGGTGTTTGCCTCTGTGTGAGTGTGTATGTGAATGTTCATGTGGATATTTCAGCCGAGGTGCTTCATTCCTTTTTATTCCTCCTGAGCAGCTTTGAAGGGTAAGGCTACTTTTTTCAAATACCAGGTATGCTTTCTAAAATTAGGTCAGAGGAGAGCAGGTCAGAAGAAAGCTAGTGTATCAGATGGGACTTGTGTATTTACTGTCTAGGGTATATCAACAAAACAAAAGAAAGTGAAAGTGAAGTCACTCAGTAGACTGAGCATCAACAAAATGAGGCTTACTCTATCTCAGAATTCTAGGTAAAATTTCAAAGAAGGGCTAGACACATCAAGATTCAGACCAGATATTGATTTATTCTGATGTCTTAAGTTAGGTCTACTGCTTCCTTCAAGAAGTTAGAGTCTGCAGAGACAATCTATGAATATTTATTATTAGTTCAGTAGATATGCTATTATATGGTTGAAAAGTATTTTAATACTGTATGGTTGATTTACTTTTCCCCATAGAATTATTTCCATACATTTTAAGATGTAATTTAATAGCTTTTTTTTTCTTCTTCACAGGAATATTTCAATTTCTAATAGTGATACCGTATTTGTTTTTTCCATCCCATAGGAAACACGTTCACAAATTGGCTTAATACCCAATACTTAAATTACACATTCTACTGTTGGAAAAACTTTCTGTATCAGAGAAGAATAAAATGTGTCATTAATATGTGTGTTAACTATAATCTATCAACTTTCCTCTCCATTATTTTAGTGAATAAAAACATCTTACTGGAAGTAGGGTAACTCTATAATTAAGATTAAGTTTTAGGTGATTACATGCAAAACCATAAGATATGCAGCTTCTAAACACCGAAGTGTATCTCTCTGTGACTTTCTTCTTTATACTTGGAATAACTGATATTCAGTAGAGATTAAGATGACTTTAATTTATTTAACACTTGCAGATTAGTTTTGGAGACAATGCAAAATAGAATCAAATGAACGTTTAGGCCATAGAACACTTAGAGGGATTTTAGCACTTGTAGGTTCTAGAATGGTTTACCTTGAAGTGCAGGTTAAGCATCACTTACTAAATGCATGAGAAATTATCAACAACCTATAAATTATGAATCCACATGAGATAGGTTACATTTGTTTCACAGGCCAGGGGCCTGTGGTTTCAATAACAGGAAACATAATTTATGCCCCCATATTATATCCACTTCCATGTGGTGATCAGGAATGCATAAAAGATGGAACTGCTATAATATTAGTACTATCCAATTCATAAATTACTACGGTAGTTAAATTCAAGGCAGCAATTTATGGACTTTGGTTTCACGAGAACTGCTGCTGTCAATAGTATAAAGGGACACCCTGGACTTCACTTTAGTACTTTTAATTTGGATGCCATCTCTACTGGAGGAAAAGTATCCACTCATATTTTCTTATTATCCTTAAGACATCTTTTTATTACTCCTATTCCTTAGACTATATGAGTTTTAATAAAGTGAAGTGATAACAGGCACCCAGTGTAATACAATACACCTCAGTTAGGACTGGTTCTTTGTGGTACTTTACCAACAGCAGTACCAGGTCATTTCATATCTTTAGCTTTCTAATAAAATGACTTTTTAGTTGAGTAGTAGGTCAGAAGAAATCCAATAAAAGAGCAGGTGAAAGAAAAGATAAAAATATGAAAAGATGTGTGAATATACTAAAAACCACTGAATTACACACTTTAAGTAGGTGAATTGTATGGTATGTGAACTGCATCTCAATAAAGCTCTTAAATAAGACATAAAAGGGCCAGGAGAGGGTGCAGCAGGCAGGAGGAACTTGGGGAGGTATCATAATTTAAGTAAATGGTTCTTGTGAACATCTCAGGCTCAGTTTATGTTGCTTTCAACCAAGTTTGTTTTGTTTTATTTTTATGGTTTACAATAAGCATAACCATCAGTATTTTATTTATCACTGCTCTAATTTTCACTTCTCTAGTGTTTGTTTATTGTTCTGAACTAGATGATAGAATAAAGTGTGCAAATATTAATTGTGACAAATATATTTTCTATTATCTATGTGAACACATGATAAAAATAAGAAAAACCAGACAGACTTTTCTCCATCATTTTCATTTAGAGAGTTCCTTCATTTATGATTCTGAATTTTTCCTAAACATTTCTGATGTATTTTCAAAATTCTATGACTTTATTAATTTATCCATTAGTTTTAGGTAAGCAGTAATGAAATAAAGATATATAATGTCATAAAAATAAATATAAGAGGGGAGGGGAATAGGGTAGAGAAACCACTTTCTCCCCCACAAATTCATCGAAAGATCATTTGAACGCTGAGCAAATACCACAAAACAACTTCTGAATGCAGGCAGAAGACACCAGGCACCCAGAAAGGCAGCCCGTTGTCTTCAAAAGGAAGTAGGACAAAATATAAAAGATAAAAAGAGAGACAAAAGAGTTAGGGATGGAGACCTGTCCCAGGGAGGGAGTCTTAAAAGAGGAGAAGTTTCCAAAAACCAGGAAACCCTCTCATCGGCAGGTTTGTGGGGAGTTTTGGAATCTCAGAAGACAACATAGTCAGGAGGAAAAAATGAATAAATAAAACCCACAGATTACGTGTCTAACTGCAATTACCAACGGAGAAGTAGCTCAGGCGCTCAGGACCACCAACAGCAAGCAGGGGCTGAACAGGGAGGCGTGGGCTGCATTGCTTAGGGTAAGGACCAGGCCTGAATGCCTGGGCAACCTGAGGGAATTAACATGAGATAGCAACCCAAAGCATAGGATAGCCACAAAGAGAGAAAAAAGAAAAGAAAAGAAAGAAAGAGAAAGAGAGAACTTTCCTGTGAAAAGCAGCTCTAACCTAAGGCACTGTCGGGCCCACTCACAGAACAAAGAACTGGAGGATCACTAGAGGAGAGCCAGCAGGCTGCAGACTGGCCCCTCCCCCCAACCCCCCCCCCACCCCACCCCCCCGTGGAGCCAGAAAGACAGGCAGGAGACAGCCAGAGCAGGAAAGCAAGGGGCAAACTAGGCCCCAGAGATGGTATTCTCTACCAAACTATGAGTACGCTCCCAGTTGCTAACCAAGTCTTCCTGGGATCGTGGATGGTTGACAACCACCAGGAGGGTCACAGCCAGAGATCAGCTCCCCAGAGGAGACACACAGCACACCTGAGACAGCGCTCCCACTGAGCACCCAGGAAACTGAGCATCTGGAACCAGGGAGGTGATAAGACACACTGCCCCACCTGGGGAGAGTGTGCTCACCAAGCACCTGGTCGCCTGAGCTACTCAGACCTGGGAAGGGCACAAAACACAGGCCCACCCAATTCTGTGCCTTTGTGGAGTACCCAAGAACCTGAACCTGAGCAGCTTAGTCCTAGGAAGTTCAAGCAACCCAGAGCCCACCTTAGACAGTTCCCCTGCAGAGCGAGTGTTGACCAGGAAAGTGCACATGCCATGAGCAGGTGCAAACCCAATGCAGCCCAGACAAGGTGAGGACTCCCCACACATGCCAGTGATATTTGTTTGCAGTGTTCCTCCCTCCCCGCAGCACAATTGAACATGTGAGCCTAAATAAATGACCACTTTTGCCCCCTTGTGTCAGGGCGGAAGTTAGACACTGAAGAGACTTGCAAACAGAGGAAGCCAAAACAAACAAAGAAGAGGGAACTGCTTTAGAAGTGACAGGTGCAACAGATTAAAACCCTGTAGTTAGCACTGACTACATTGGAAGGGGCCTATAGACCTTGAGAAGAAGTATAAGCTGGAACAAGGAACTATCTGAAACTGAACTGACCCCACACTGCCCTCAACAGCTCCAGAGAAATTCCTAAATACATTTTAATATTATCATTTTTCACTTAAAAAAGAAAAACACCAATACAGTATACTAACACATATATGTGGAATTTAGAAAGATAATGATGACCCTGTATGCAAGACAGCAAAAAAGACACAGATGTGTATAACGGACTTTTGGACTCAGAGGGAGAGGGAGAGGGTGGGATGATTTGGGAGAATGGCATTGTAACATGTATACTATCATGTAAGAATCGAATCGCCAGTCTATGTCTGATGCAGGATACAGCATGCTTGGGGCTGGTGCACGGTGATGACCCAGAGAGATGTTATGGGGAGGGAGGTGGGAGGCGGGTTCATGTTTGGGAACACATGTACACCCGTGGTGGGTTCATGTCAATGTATGGCAAAACCAATACAGTATTGTAAAGTAAAATAAAGTAAAAATAAAAATTAAAAAAATTTTAAGTTATTACTCCTTTAATTTTCATTTTTAAAGCCTACTATTACCTTGTAAAATAAGACCCTATTTTTAAAGCAAATCATATATTTTTTAATAACTTTCACGATTTTGTCTTGCTTTTTTAATATTGTAATTTTGAGAGTCTAACCTGTACTCTAGATTTTTAATCTTTGCTTTTTTGTATTTGTTATCAATTCTGTACCTTTAAGAATCCAATCTTCAGTACCCATTTTTACTTAGGAATGTGCTTATTGGTTTAATTGCTCTCTCCCCTTTTGACTCTCCTTTTTCTCCCCCAGGTCACCTCTATCTGCTCCCTCTCCCTTCTCTACTCTCCTTAACTCTGTGAATATCTTTGGGTATTTTGGGGTGTGGATAACACTTAGGGAACTGATTACTGGCTCCCCCTCTTCTCCTGCTGGCCACCTCTGTTTCCATCCTCCCTCTTCTCTTCTCCATGTAACTCTGTGAACCTCTCTGGGTGTCCCTCACTGTGGAGAATCTTTTCACAATTAATCTAGATGTTTTATCATCTATGCTGTATGGATGGAGAAGTCTTGAGGCTGCTGTAAGAACAAGACTGAAAGCCAGAGGCAGAAGGCTTAAATCCAAAACTTGAGAACACTGGAAAACTCTTCCCTCCAGGGAACACTAATCAACAAGATCTCATCAAAAAGCCTCCATTCCTACACTGACACCAAGATCCACCCAAGAGCCAACAAGTTTCAGAGCAAGACATACCAAGCTAATCCTTTAGCAATACAGGAACATAACACTGAGCACAAAAATACAGGTGGCCAAAAGTAACACCAAACTCATAGACACCTAAAAACTCACTGCTGGACACTCCACTGCACTCCAGAGAAAAAAAGATCCACCTTAAACCCACCAGAACACCAAAGCTAGCTTCAGTAACCAGGAAACCTTGACAAGCCACTCTTCCAATCCCACCCACAGGGAAGAACCTCCACAATAAAGAGGAATCACAAACTTCCAGCATACAGAAGGCCACCCCAAACACAGCAACCTAAACAAGATGAAAAGGCAGAGAAATATTCAACAGGTAAAGGAACATAATAAAAGCCCATCAAACCAAACAAAAGAGGAGGAGATAGGGAGTTTACCTGAAAATAAATTCCGAATAATGATGGTAAAAATCATCCAAAATCTTGAAAACAAAATGGAGTTACATATAAATAGTCTGGAAACAAGCATTGAGAAGATGCAAGAAAAGGTTAACAAGGATCTAGAAGAAATAAAAAATAGTCAATCAAAGATTAATGCAATATCTGAGATCAAAAACACTCTGGAGGGAAGCAATGGTAGAATAACTGAGGCAGAAGATAGAATAAGTGAGGTGGAAGATAGAATGGTGGAAATACATGAAGAAGAGAGGAAAAAAGAAAAATAAAATAAAATAAATGAGGACAACCTCAGAGACCTCTGGGACAATGTTAAGCGCCCCAATATTCCAATCATAGGAGTCCCAGAAGAAGAAGACTAAAAGGAAGGCCATGAGAAAATACTTGAGGAGATGATAGTTGAAAACTTCCCTAAACTGGGGAAGGAAATAGCCACCCAATTCCAAGAAACCCAGAGAGTCTCAAAAAGGATAAGCCCAAGGCAAAACACCCCAAGACACATATTAACAAAATTAATGAAGATCAAACACGAACAAGAAATATTAAAAGTAGCAATGGAAAAAACAACAAATAACTCACAACGGGATACCCATAAGAATAACTGTTTTTCTTTCAATAGAAACTCTTCAAGCCAGAAGGGAATGGCATGACATACTTAAAGTGATGAAACAGAAAAACGTACAACCCAGATTACTGCACCCAGCAAGGATCTCATTCAAATATGAAGGAGAAATCAAAAGTTTTACAGACAAGCAAAACCTGATAGAATTCAGCACTACCAAACCAGCTCTTCAACAAATGCTAAAGGATCTTCCCTAGACAGGAAACACAGAAAAGGTGTATAAACTCGAACCCAAAACAACAAAGTAAATGGCAACAGGATCATACTTATCAATAATTACCTTAAATGTAAATGGGTTGAATGCCTCAACCAACATACAAAGACTGGCTGAATAGATAAAAAACAAGACTCCTATATATGCTGTCATGCAAGAGACCCGCTTCAAAATAAGGGACACATACAGACTGAAAGTGAAGGGCTGGAAAAAGATATTTCACACAAATGGAGACCAAAAAAAGCACGAGTAACTATACTCATATCAGATAAAATAGACTTTGAAATAAAGGCTGTGAAGAGACAAAGAAGGACACTACATAATGATCAAAGGATCAATCCAAGAAGAAGATAGAACAATTATATACGCATTCAACATAGGAGCACAACAATATGTATGTAAATGCTAACAAGTATGAAAGGGAAAATTAACAGTAACACAACAAGAGTGGGAGACTTTAATATCCCACTCACACCTATGGATAGATCAACTAAAGAGAAAATTAGCAAGGAAGCACAAATTTTAAATGATACAACAGCCCAGTTAGACCTATTTGATATCTATATGACAATTCACCCTAACACAATCAATTTCACCTTTTCCTCAAGTGCATATGGAACCTTCTCAAGGATAGATTACATTCTGGGCCATAAATCTACACTTGGTGAATTCAAAAAATTGAAATAATCTCAAGCATATTTTCTGGTCATAATGCAGTAAGATTAGATGTCACCTAAAGGAAAAAAAAAAGTATTAAAAATACAAACATATGGAGGCTAAACAACACACTTCTCAATAGCTAACAAATCTCAGAAGAAATAAAAAAAGAAATCAAAATGTGCATAGAAATGAATGAAAATGAAAACACAAAAACCTAAAATATATGGAACTCAGTAAAAGCAGTGCTAAGGGGAAGATTCATAGCAATACAAGCCTACCTCAAGAAACAGGAGAGAAATCAAATAAATAACCTAACTCTACACCTACAGCGACTAGAAAAAGAAGAAATGAAGTACTGCAGAATTAGTAGAACAAAACAAATCATAAAAAATAGGGCATAAATAAATGAAAAACCATCAAAGGAGACCATAGCCAAATCAACAAAGGTAAAAGATATTTCTTTGAGAAGATAAATGAAACAGACAAACCACCGAAGAATCAAATCAACAAAATTAGAAATGAAAATGGAGAAATCACAACAGACAACACAGAAATACAAAAGATCATAAGAGACTACTATCAGCAACTATATGATAACAAAATGGACAACTTGGAAAAATGGATGAATTCTTAGAAAAGTATAACATTCCAAAACTGAACCAGGAAGAAATAGGAAATTTTAACAGACCCATCAAAAGCATGACATTGAAACTGTAATCAGAAATCTTTCAGCAAACAAAAGCCCAGGACCTCTGGCTTCACAGCTGAATTCTACCAAAAATTTAGAGAAGAGCTAACACCTATCCTACTCAAACTCTTCCAGAAAATTGCAGAGGAAGGTAAACTTCCAAACTCATTCTATGAGGCTACCATCACCTTAATACCAAAACCAGACAGTGCAGTTCAGTCACTCAGTCGTGTTCGATTCTTTGCGACCCCATGAATCACAGCACGCCAGGCCTCCCTGTCCATCACCAACTCCTGGAGTTTGCTCAGAATCATGTCCATTGAGTATGTGATGCCATCCAGCCATCTCATCCTCTGTCGTCACCTTCTCCTGTCCCCAATCCCTCCCAGCATCAAAGTCTTTTCCAATGAGTCAACCCTTTGCATGAGGTGGCCAAAGTGCTGGAGCTTCAGCTTTAGCATCGTTCCTTCCAAAGAAATCCCAGGGTTGATCTCCTTCAGAATGGACTGGTTGGATCTCCTTGCAGTCCAAGGGACTCTCAAGAGTCTTCTACAACACCACAGTTCAAAAGCATCAATTCTTCGGCACTCAGCCTTCTTCACAGTCCAACTCACCTCCACACATGACTACTAGAAAAACCATAGCCTTGACTAGACAGACCTTTGTTGGCAAAGTAATGTCTCTGCTTTTGAGTATGCCATCTAGGTTGGTCATAACTTTTCTTCCAAGGAGTAAGCATCTTTTAATTTCATGGCTGCAGCCACCATCTGCAGTGATTTTGGAGCCCCCCAAAATAAAGTCTGACACTGTTTCTACTGTTTCCCCATCTATATCCCATGAAGTGATGGAACCAGATGCCATGATCTTTGTATTCTGAATGTTGAGCTTTAAGCCAACTTTTTCATTCTCCTCTTTCACTTTCATCAAGAAGCGTTTTAGTTCCTCTTTACTTTCTGCCATAAGGGTGGTGTCATCTGCATATCTGAGGTTATTGATATTTCTCCCGGCTCTCTTGATCCCAGCTTGTGCTTCTTCCAACCAAGGTTTCTCATGATGTACTCTGCATATAAGTTAAATAAGCAGGATGACAATATACAGCCTTGACGTACTCCTTTTCCTATTTGGAACCAGTCTGTTGTTCCATGTCCAGTTCTAACTGTTGCTTCCTGACCTGCATATGGATTTCTCAAGAGGCAGGTCAGGTGGTCTGGTATTCCCATCTCTGTCAGAATCTTCCACACTTTATTGTGAGACACACAATCAAAGGCTTTTGCATAGACAATAAAGCAGAAATAGATGTTTTTCTGGAACTCTCTTGCTTTTACCATGATCCAGCAGATATTGGCACTTTGATCTTTGGTTCCTCTGCCTTTTCTAAAACCAGCTTGAACATCAGGAAGTTCATAATTCACATATTGCTGAAGCTTGGATTGGAGAATTTTGAGCATTACTTTACTAGCATGTGAGATGAATGCAATTGTGTGGTACTTTGAGCATTCTTTGGCATTGCCTTTCTTTGGGATTGGAATGAAAACTGACCTTTTCCAGTCCTGTGGCCACTGCTGAGTTTTCCAAATTTGCTGGCATATTGAGTGCAGCACTTTCACAGCATCATCTTTCAGGATTTGAAACAGCTCAACGGGAATGCCATCACCTCCACTCACTTTGGTCACAGTGATGCTTTCTAAGGCCCACTTGACTTCACATTCCAGGATGTCTGGCTCTAGATGAGTGATCACACAATTGTGATTATCCAGGTAATGAAGATCTTTCTGTACAGTTCTTCTGTGTATTCTTGCCACCTCTTCTTAATATCTTCTGCTTCTCTTGGGTCCATACCATTGTTGTCCTTTATCGAGCCCATCTTTGCATGAAATGTTCCCTTGGTATCTCTAATTTTCTTGAAGAGATCTCTAATCTTTCCCATTCGGCTGTTTTCCTCTATTTCTTTGCATTGATCACTAAAGAAGGCTTTCTTGTCTCTTCTTGCTGTTCTTTGGAACTCTGCATTCAGATGCTTATATCTTTCCTTTTCTCCTTGGCTTTTCGCTTCTCTACTTTTCACAGCTATTTGTAAGGCCTCCCCAGACAGCCATTTTGCTTTTTTGCATTTCTTTTCCTTGGGGATGGTCTTGATCCCTGTCTCCTGTACAATGTCACGAACCTCAGTCCATAGTTCATCAGGCACTCTATCAGATCTAGGCCCTTAAATCTAGTTCTCACTTCCACTGTATAATCATAAGGGATTTGATTTAGGTCATACCTGAATGGTTTAGCAGTTTTCCCTTCTTTCTTCAATTTGAGTCTGAATTTAGCAATAAGGAGTTCATGATCTGAGCCACAGTCAGCTCCTGGTCTTGTTTTTGTTGACTGTAGAGAGCTTTTCCATCTTTGGCTGCAAATAATATAACCAATATGATTTTGGTGTTGACCATCTGGTGATGCCCATGTGTAGAGTCTTCTCTTGTGTTGTTGGAAGAGGGTGTTTGCTATGACCAGTGCATTTTCTTGGCAAAACTCTATTATTCTTTGCCCTGTTTCATTCCACATACCAAGGCCAAATTTGCCTGTTACTCCAGGTGTTTCTTGACTTCCTACTTTTGCATTCCAGTCCCCTACAATGAAAAGGACATCTTTTTTGGGTGTTAGTTCTAAAAGGTCTTGTAGGTCTTCATATAACCGTTCAACTTCAGCTTCTTCAGCATTACTGGGGCATAGACTTGGACTACTGTGATATTGAATGGTTTGCCTTGGAGATGAAAAGAGATCATTCTGTCATTTTGAGACTGCATCCAAGTACTGCATTTTGGACTCTTTTGTTGACCATGATGGTACTCCATTTCTTCTGAGGGATTCCTGCCCACAGTAGTAGATATAATGGTCGTCTGAGTTAAATTCACCCATTCCAGTCCATTTTAGTTCCCTGATTCCTAGAATGTCAATGCTCACTCTTGCCATCTCTTGTTTGACCACTCCAATTTGCTTTGATTCATGGACCTGATATTCCAGGTTCCTATGCAATATTGCTCTTTATAGCATTGGACCTTGCTTCTATCACCAGTCACATCCACAGCTGGGTATTGTTTTTGCTTTGGCTCCATCCCTTCATACTTTCTGGAGTTATTTCTCCACTATCTCCAGTAGCATATTGGGCACCTACTGACCTGGGGAGTTCCTCTTTCAGTATCCTATCATTTTGCCATTTCATACTGTTCATGGGGTTCTCAAGGCAAGAATACTGAAGTGGTTTGCCATTCCCTTATCCAGTGGACCACATTCTGACAGACCTCTCCACCATGACCTGTCCGTCTTGGGTTGCCCCACCGTCATGGCTTGGTTTCATCGAGTTAGACAAAGCTGTGGTAGTGCTAGTGTGAGTAGATTGACTAGTTTTCTGTGAGTATGGTTTCAGTGTGTCTGCCCTTTGATGCCCTCTTGCAACACCTACCATCTTACTTGGGTTTCTCTTACCTTGGGCGTGGGGTATCTCTTCAGGGCTACTCCAACAAGGCGCAGCCGCTGCTCTTTACCTTGGAGGAAGGGTATCTCCTTACCTCTGCCATTCCTGACCTTTAACATGGGATGGCTCCTCTAGGCCCTCCTGCGCCTGGGCAGCCACCACTTCTCCCGGCTGCCGCCCCTGTCCTCAGGCGCAAGGTTGCACCTCCCGGACGCCACCCCTGGCCTTGAGCATGGGGTGTCTCCTCTTGGCCGTTCCTATATCATCACCGCCTGGCACTCTCAGCCTCTGCCCCTGACCAGACAAAGAAGCCACAAAAAAAGAAAACTTCAGGCCAATATCAATGATGAACATATTGCAAAAATCCTCAACAAAATTCTAGCAAACAGAATCCAACAACATATTGAAAAGATCATACATCATGACTAAGTGGGATTTATCCCAGGGATGCAAGGTTTCTTCGATATTCAGAAATCAATCAATGTGATACAGCACATTAACAAATTGAAAGATAAAAACTATATTATTATCTGCTTAGATGCAGAGAAAGCCTTTGACAAAATTCAACACACATTTATGATAAAAACCCTCCAGAAAGCAGGCATAGAAGGAACATACCTCAACATAATAAAAGCCATATATGATAAACCAACAGCAAACATTATCCTCAATGGTGAAAAATTATACTAATGTCCCCTAAAGTCAGGAACAAGACAAGAGTGCCCACTCTTACCACTACTATTGACCATAGTTTTGGAAGTTTTAACCACTGCAATCAAAGATGAAAAAGAAATGAAAGGAATCCAGATTGGAAAACAAGAAGTAAAAGTCTCACTGTTTGCAGATGACATCATTCTCTACATAGAAAACACTAAAGGCTCTACCAGAAAGTTACTAGAGCTAATCAATGAATATAGTGAAGTTACAGGATATGAAAATAACTCACAGAAATCCCTTCCTACACACTTTCAATGAGAAAACAGAAACAAATTAAGGAAACAATTCCATTCACCATTGCAATGAAAAGAATAAATACTTAGGAATAAATCTACCTAAAGAAACAAAAGACCTATATATAGAAAACTATAAAACACTGATGAAAGAAATCAAAGATGACACAAACAGATGGAGAAATATACCATGTCATGGTTCGGAAGAATCAATATAGTGAAAATAAGAATACTACCCAAAGCAATCTATAGATTCAATGCAATCACTATCACATTACCAACGGTATTTTTCAGGAAACTAGAACAAATAATTTCACAATTTGTATGTAAATACAAATAACCTCGAATAGCCAAAGCAATCTTGAGAAAAAAGAATGTAAATGGAGGATTCAACCTGCCTGATTTCAGGCTATACTACACAGCAACAGTCATTGTGACAGAATGGTAATGGCAGAAAGACAGAAACGTAGACCAATGGAACAAAATAGAAAGCCCAGAGATAAATCCATGCACCTATGGACACCTTATCTTTGACAAAGGAAGCAAAAATATACAATGGAGAAAAGACAATCCGTTTAACAACTGGTGCTGGGGAAACTGGTCAACCAGTTTTAAATAATGAAACTCGAACACTTACTAATACCATACACAAAAATAAACTCAAAATAGATTAAATATCTAAATGCAAGAGCAGAAACTGCAAAATTCCTAGAGGAAAACAGAGGCAAAACACTGTCTTAAATCAAAGCAGGATCCTCTGTCACCCACCTCCCAGAGTAATGGAAATAAAAGCAAAAATAAACAAATGAGACCTAATTAAACTTAAAAGTTTTTGCACAGCTATGAAACTATAAGCAAGGTGAGAAGACAGGCTTCAGAATGGGAGAAAATAATAGCAAATGAAGGAACTGACAAAGAATTAATCTCAAAAATATACAAGCAGCTCATGCTGCTTAATTCCAGAAAAATAAGCAACCCAATCAAAAAATGGGCCACAGAACTAAATAGACATTTCTCCAAAGAAGACATACAGATGGCTAGCAAACAGTGAAAAGATGATCAATATCACTCGTTATCAGAGAAATGCAAATGAAAACCACAATGAGGTACCATTTCACGCCAGTCAGGATGGCGGCTATCCAGAAGTCTACAAGCAATAAATTCTGGAGAGGGTGTGGAGAAAAGGGAACCCTCTTACACTGTTGGTGGGAATGCAAACTATTACAGCCACTATGGAGAACCGTGTGGAGATTCTTTAAAAAACTAGAAACAGAACTGCCATAAGACCCAGCAATCCCAGTGCTGTGCATACACACCAAGGAAAGCAGAATGGAAAGAGGCACATGTACCCCAATGTTCATTGCAGCACTGTTTACAATAGGCAGGACATGGAAGCAACTTAGATATTCTTTGGTAGATGAATGGATAAGAAAGCTGTGTTATGTATACACGCTGGACTGTTACTCCGCTGTTAAAAAGAATGCATTTGAATCAGTTCTAATGAGGTGGATGAAACTGGAGCCTATTATACAGAGTGAAGTAAGTCAGAAAGAAAAATAACAATACAGTATATTAACATATATATATATATGAAGTAAGTCAGAAAGAAAAATAACAATACAGTATATTAACATATATATATATATATATATATATATATATATATATATATATATATATATGAAGTCGCTCAGTCGTGTCCGACTCTTTGCAACCCTGTGGACTGTAGCTTACCAGGCTCCTCCGTCCGTGGGATTCTCCAGGAAAGAGTACTGGAATGGGTTGCCGTATCCTTCTCCAGGAGATCTTCCCAACCCAGGGATCAAACTTGGGTCTCCTGCATTGCAGGCAGACGCTTTAACCATCTGAGCCACCAGGGAAGACTCTAACATATATATATGGAATTTGGAAAGATGTTAATGATGACCCTATATATGAGACAGCAAAAGAGACACAGATGTAAAGTACAGACTTTTGGAGTCTGTTTTGGAAGGCGAGGGTGGAATAATTTGAGAGAATAGCATTGAAACATGTATATTATCATATGTGAAATAGATCGCCAGTATGAGACAGGGTGCTCAGGGCTGGTGCACTAGGATGACCCTGAGCGATGGGATGGGGAGTGAGTGTTAGGATAGGGAACACGTGTACACCCATGGCTGATTCATGTGAATGTATGGCAACAATCACCACAATATTGTAAATAATTAGCCACCAATTAAAATAAATAAAATAAACATAAACTAAAGCTGTTAATTAAAACTATTCAAAATGTTTTAATTTAAAGAATAAAATGTGATGCCAAGGATTTCTTATTTTAGTTAAGTTCTGTGTTTTCCCTTGTCCAATATTTTTTACCTTTTTATCCTTTTTGTATCATTTTTAACCCTTTCCAGGTAGTGCAGCAGTTAAGAATACTACGGCAGTACAGCAGACACAGGAGACATGGGTTCCCTCCCTGGATTGGAAAAATCCTCTGCAGGAGGAAATGGCAACCCACTCCAATATTCTTGCCTGAAAAATCCCATGGACAGAAGAGCCTGATGGTCGACAGTGCATGGGGCCACAAACTGCCGGACATGACTGAGCATACACACCACATCAACTTAACTGACAAATTTGTTAAATTAAACTGGAGTTACTGTATTTGTTTAGTGGCAAACTTTGAACTCTGGGTTGAGAAGATTGCCTGAAAGAACATGACAGCCCACTCCAGTATTCTTGCCTGGAGAATCCCATGGATGGAGGAGCCTGACAGGCTATGGTCCATGGGGTTACAAAGAGTCGGACACGACTGAAGTGACTTAGCACAGTACAGCAAAGTGACAAACTTCAGAAATTAATCTTTAGAGTTAGGATAATTGGTAATAGCAAATAGAAGTCTGAATATGAATTGCTTCTAATTAGTAATGACCTTACAAACTGCTAATATATCGGCAATTTAAAAAATCACTATAGAAAATTGCACTGGTCTTGTGTATTTTCCTCAGTGGTTTGGTGCAGAGAAGATCCTTGGAAATCTGGAGTAACCCTGAAGAGCAATACAACGACCTCAAAAATTTTCAGTAATACTAACCTTGCTTTAGTGTGTATGAAACTTTATATGCCGGATTAAATTGAGATCCCAGGCTTAAAATTTTTATTTGAATTTTTCAGTTGTTGGAGGAATGCTGAAACATTACTTATAAACCCTGTCCAGAGTTCAATAAATACTTTAACATCAATGTTTTTTCTTTCTTTCTTTCTGTGAAAAACTTCTCTGATGGAATTTTTAAAATTCCTTAAATAGGTTCAGTAGAAATCTAGGCAATTACAAAATTAGTGGTAGATTATTTCATCTTTCAAAGAATGAAAAGAACATTTGTCTCATTAAACACTGAAACATATGGCATGGACACTGCAAATTAGACTCTTTCTGTCCTGTAATGTCATATAAGCCATCTCAGATTTTAACTCAAGATCAAGAAGTTAGGCTGAGCTATATTAAAAGGCTGTTCTGGGTACTGTCACATAGGGTAGATGTTAATGGAAGTGAGAGTCATAACATGTGACTATACTGAGTGGTTCCTCCTAATAATCTACATATTTACTGTGTAACTGGTCTTGTGTGTTTCCCTCAGTGGATGGATTGGTGGAGAGAAGATCCTTGGAAATCTGGAGTAACCCTGCAGAGCAATACTAAAGACCTCAAAATTTTTAAATTTTGAATGTTTTTGCCCTATTCCATTCTCTATCTCTATATCAGTAGAGGATTTGCAAATGTATCTGTTTACAACAAAGTTTAGAGGAAGTAAACAGACTTGTTTTAGTGCATATGCATTGAGTAGATAAAAATGATATAGTATGAGCATTCCACAACATTTGAGTTAGATGTAATTTGATATATATAGAAGATAATTTTAAAGTAAGCTTATTTATAAGAACTCTATTTTGGAAGTGGTTCATAATCTTAAACATTCCTATCAGTTCAATTAAGTTGCTGTGACATGTTCGACTCTTTGCAATCCCATGGAATGCAGCTTGCTAGGCTTCCCTGTCGTTCACCATCTCCAAGAACTTGTTCAAACTCATGTCCACTGAGTCAATGATGCTATCCAATCATGTCGCCCTCTGTCATCCCTTCTCCTCCTGCCTTCAATCTGCCCCAGCATCAGGGTTTTTTCCCAATGAGTCTGTGCTTCTCAGCAGGTGGTCAAAGTATTGGAGCTTCAGCTTCAGCATCAGTCCTTCCAATGAATGTTCAGGGTTGAGTTCCTTTAGTTTGACTGGTTTGCTTGCTATCCAAGGGACTCAAAAAAGTCTTCTCCAACACCACTGTTCAAAGCATCAATTCTTCAGTGCTCAGTCTTCTTTATGGTCCAACTCTTGCATTCATACATGACTGCTGGAAAAACCATAGCTTTAACTATACAGAGCTTTGTCAGTAAAGTAATGTCTCTGCTTTTTAATATACTGTCTAGGTTTGTTGTTTTTCTTTCAACGAGCAAGTATCTTTTTGTTTTTATTTTTTTTTTTTGTATATTTAAAGTTTATTTAGATATACGTACATATTTTTATCATTAATACCTATTTCTGTTGCTCTTCATCCCTTCCTCTATTTCTTTCTCTTAATCTTTTTTTTTTTAATTTAATGAACTTTCTTTTTTTTTTTTTTAGTCTCTCCAATACTTGTTATTTTGCATTTTTTTTTAATTTTTAGTTTTTTATTTTTTAAATTTTAAAATCTTTAATTCTTACATGCATTCCCAAACATGAACCCCCCTTTTTGTTTTTAATTTATTTTTTTATTGAAGGATAGTGCTTTACAGAATTTTGTTGTTTTCTGTCAAACCACAACATGGATTAGCCATAGGTATTTACAGGGCAGCAATGGAGAAACAGACATAGAGAATAGACTTATGGACAAGGGGAGAAGGAGGAGAGGGTGAGATGTATGGAAGAGTAACTTGGAAACTTACATTACCATATGTTAAACAGAATTTGCTGTATGGGAATGCCAAATTTGCCAATGAGAACTTGTTGTATGTCTCAGGAAACTCAAACAGGGGCTCTGTATCAACCTAGTGGGGTGGGATGGGGAGGGAGATGGGAGAGAGTTTCAAAAGGGAGGACCTATGTGTAAACCTAAGGAGCAAGCATCTTATTTTCATGGTTGCAGTTTACCATCCACAGTGATTTTGGAGCCCAAGAAAATAAAGTTTCTCACTGTTTCCCCTTCTATTTGCCATGAAGGGATGGGATGCAATGCCATGATCTTCATTTTTTGAATGTTGTGTTTTAGGCGGGTTTTCGCTCTCCTCTTTCAGCTTCATCAAGAGGCTCTTTAGTTCCTCTTCACTTTCTGCCGTAAGGGTGGTGTCATCTGCATAGCTGAGGTTATTGATATTTCTCCCTACAACCTTAATTCTAGCATGTGCTTCATCCAGCCCAGTGTTTCACCCGGTATACTCTGCATATATGTTAAATAAGTAGGGTGACAATTACAGCCTTGATATATTTCTTTCCCAATTTGGAACCAGTCTTTTGTTCCATGTTCAGTTATAACTCTTACTTCTTGAACTACATACAGGTTTCACAGGAGGCAGGTAAGGTGGTCTGGTATCCCCATCTTTTTAAGAATTTTCCACAGTTTGTTGTGATCCACACAATCAAAGGTTTTAGCATAGTCAATGAAGCAAAAGTACATATTTTTCTGGAAATCTCACTAACTTTGTTCATAGTGATGCTTCCTAAAGCCCACTTCACTTCAAATACCTGGATGTCAGGCTCTTGGTGAGTGATCACATTATCATGGTTATCTGGATGACTAAGACCTTCTTTGTATAGTTCTTCTGTGTATTCTTAATATCTTCTGCTTCTATTAGGTCCATACCATTTCTATCCTTTATTGGTCCATCTTTGCATGAAATGTTCCATTGGTATCTCTAATTTTCTTGAAGAGATCTTTAGCCTTTCCCTTTCTATAGTTGACCTATATTTCTTAGCATTGTTCACTTAAGAGGGTTTCCTATCTCTCTTTGCTATTCTTTGGAATTCTGAAGTCAGATGCGTATAACGTTCCTATAATGATTTATGTTTGATGTAAACTTGGTAACATGATTAACATTGCAGTGGGCAAAGAATGTCTTTAGTCAATGACATTACCATCCCACTTTAAAAACAATCAAGATGACTGGTTGTCAGTAAATATCAGTACAGACTGCTCTGAATACCACGAAGTATAAAAATTACAAGCTTTTCAACTTATTTTCATTATGGGAGTAAAAGCAAAATACGTAATCTGTTCTAAGGAAGAAAAGTGGGTTATGATTAGTCAGCCACAAAAACAAATAAAATAATGTCATTTCAGCAATATGGATGGATCCAGAGATTGTTTTACTAAGTGAAGTTAGAGAAAGGCAAATATCAGATGATATCACTTACATGTGGAATTTTAAAAAATGATACAGATGAACTTATATACAAAATAGAAATACAGACATAGAAAACAAACATGGTTACCAAAGGGGAAAGGCTGGGGAGGGATAAATTAGGGGTTTGGGATTAACATTTACATACTATATATGTATAAAACACATAAACAACAGGCCCTACTGTGTAGCACAGGGAACTGTACTTGATATTTTGTAATAACCTATACATGAAAAGAATCTGAGGAAAAAAAAAATGTATATGTATAACTAAATCATTTCCCTGTATACCTGAAACTAACCCAACATTGTAAATAAAGTATACTTCAATTTAAAACTTTTAAAAAGTTTTCATCATTTAAAGTAAATCAATGATGATCAGCAAAGAGAAAGCACACACACTGGCATGCTTAAGTACAATTTGTGTTGAATATACCAGCTATATCACAGAGACGAGTAGAACTATTCTGGATATGTGTGTATATAAATTATTATCATATATTTACTAGTTAATAATTAATATAAGCTGTATTAATGTGTCAGAAAAGGAAGTGGCAACCCACGTCAATATTCTTGCCTGGAGAATCCCATGAACAGAGGAACCTGCAGGGTTACAGTCCATTGGATCACAAGTGTCAGACACAACTTAGCAACTAAACAGCCAAAAAATATTAATATATCAACTTCCCAGGTGGCATAGTGGTAAACAATCCACCTGACAATGTAGGAGACACAAGAGATACAGCTTCGATTCCTGAGTCAGGAAGATACCCTAGAGAAGGAAATGGCAATCCACTCTAGTATTTACTGCCTGGAAATCCCACAGGCAGAGGAGACCGGTGGGCTACAATCCATGGGGTCACAAAGAGTCAGATATGAGTGAGTGATTGAGCACACATGCATATTAACTAATATATCATTATATATTATTGGTATTGGGCATTGATATTATTGATGATTATTATTAATCATTGTTATTTAAACTGTAGTGATAACTGACACACTGTGACTTCATGGAGCCATTTCCTTCATAGTGGTCATGCCGGGAACCCACGTGTCACTCAGCAGTGTCAACATGCTTCACACATCAGACAGCATTTAATAAAGTCATGCTTAATCGTCCTCTGTCTCATGTGTTACAAGGCTTAGGTGTGAGTGCAAATGAGACTGTTTCCTGGGGCCCTTCTCCCACTATAACTTTAAGAGGAACACTGATGAAAATGAAAACAGAAATAACAGCAGAAGCTAAGATATATTTTGCTCTTATAATCTCCCAGATAATTTGTTAACTAAACTATATACCTGATGACTTTTAATCCTTGCAAATTTCTCCTTAGACTGTTAGATTATCAGCTTGCCTTTGCTGCAGCATCAGAAAAGATGGATGTTTCAGGTAGTCCATTAAATATGAACCCATTAGAAGTTGGTGCAGACTACAGAGACACCCATTTTCTGTTTTCACTTTTGATAGATTCAGCATCACACACTCTTGGTCAATACGGAAAGTAAAATCAATGTAAAACCACTGACGCTATTCTTAGATATACATTAGTCTGTCAACAAATATATTTTTTTCCAAAATTATTCTGGAGAGATTCTAAAATGCACATATTTGCATATGAATTGATGTTTCCATTTTTAAGATCATCAATATAAATATGTATTGCCACTGGATACATAGAAATTCTCCACAAAGAACAAATCAAGCTCAACTACCAAATTTCCATAAGGAGAGAGGACATTTTAAATTTATGTGTTTTCTAATCAGAATGTTTTCTGTTTTGTAAGATAAAACTGTCTATACCATTAATCATTTAGTACCGTGTCTGCTTTCCTCGACTGCAGCAGTTCAGGGAAACATGATTTACTTGGCAACACAAAAGAAATTATTGGCAGGAACACCTTATTCCTCATCATTTGCCAAGGTTTACAAAAATGCCTTTTTAAATAAATCCTTTTTATAGTTTTGCATTTGCCAATTTCATTATGCCACTTCTAGTAATTATTTTATCAATTTTCATAGAGCAGAAGTTGTCAGTTTGATGTTTAATTTCAGGTTTACCTATTGTTTTAGCTGAAAGCATCCTTACTTATCTGGAAGAAAGTGAAGAACAGAGAAGCCTGGCATGCTGCAGTCCATGGGGCTTCAAAGAGTCAGATATGACCTAGCAAGTGAACAATGATAACATTCATTTTTAAAATTCAGGAAATAAATACTTCAATCTGTGCTTGAGAATTTTTTAAAGAAATGTTGTTTATATATTGCATCTCCTGCATTGGCAGTCAGATTCTTTATTACTAGCACCACCTTGGAAACGCTCCTTTAGATCAGATCAGTTCAGGCACTCAGTTGTACCCGAATCTTTGCTACCCCATGGAATGCAGCACATGAAGCTTCCCTGTTCATCACCAACTCCCAGAGCTTGCTCAAAATCATGTCCATCAAGTCGGTGATGCCATCCAATCATCCTCTGTCATCATCCTCTTCTTATCCTCTGTCATTCTCTTCTCCTCCTGCCTTAATCTTTTCCAGAATCAGGGTCTTTTCCAATGAGTCGGTTCATTGCATCAGGTGGCCAAAGTACTCAGCGTCAGCATCAGCCATTCCAGTGAATATTCAGGACTTATTTAACTTAGAATTGACTGGTTTGATCTTTCAGTCCAAGGGACTCATAAGAGTCTTCTCCAACACCACTGTTCAAAAGCATCAGTGCTTTGGTGCTCAGCTTTCTTTCTAGTCCAATTCTCATGCCCATATGTGACTACTGGAAAATCCTAGCTTTGACTAGATGGATCTTTGTAGACAAAGTAATGTCTCTGCTTTTTAATATGTTGAAGAAAGTGGGGAAAACCACTAGACCATTCAGGTATGACCTAAATCAAATCCTTTATGACTATACATGGAAGTGATAAATAGATTTAAGGGACTAGATCTGATAGAAAGATTGCCTGATGATCTATGGACAGAGGTTCATGACATTGTACAGAAGACAGGGATAAAGAACATCCCCAAGAAAAAGAAATGCAAAAAAGCAAAATGGCTGTCTGAGGAGACCTTACAAATAGCTGTGAAAAGAAGAAAATTTAAAAAAGAGGAGGGGGGGAGAAAAGGAAAGATATACCCATTTGAATGTGGAGATCCACAGAAGAGCAAGGAGAGATAAGAAATCCTTCCTCAGTGATCAATGCAAAGAATTAGATGAAATAATAGAATGGGAAAGACTAGAGATCTCTTCAAGAAAATTAGAGATATCAAGGGAACATTTCACGCAAAGATGGGCTCAATAAAGGACGGAAATTGTATGGACCTAACAGAGGCAGGATATTAAGAAGTGATGGCAAGAATGCACAGAAGAACTGTACAAAAAAGATTTTCACTACCCAGATAATCATGATGGTGTGATCACTCACACTCACCTAAAGCCAGACATCCTGGAATGTGAAGTCAAGTGGGCTTAGAAGCATCACTACGAATAAAGCTAGTGGAGGTGATGGAATTCCAGTTGAGCTATTTCAAATCTTGAAATATGATGCTATGAAAGTGCTGCACTCAATATGACAGCAAATTTGGGAAACTCAGCAGTGGCCACAGCACTGGAAAAGGTCAGTTTTCATTCCAATCCCAAAGAAAGACAATGCCAAAAAATGCTCAAACTACTGAACAATTGCACTCATCTCACAGGCTAGTAAAGTAATGCTCAAAATTCTCCAACCCAGCCTTCAGCAATACGTGAACCATTAATTTCTCAATGTTCAAGCTGGTTTTAGAAAAGGTAGAGGAACCAGAGATCAAATTGCCAACATCTGCTGGATCATCAATAAAGCAAGAGAGTTCCAGGAAAAAAAAAAAAAAAAAAACCATCAATTTCTGTTTTATTGACTATGCCAAAGCTTTTGACTGTGTGGATCACAATAAACTGTGGAAAATTCTGAAAGAGATGGGAATACCAGACCACCTGACCTGCCTCTTGAGAAACCTATATGCAGGTCAAGAAGCAACAGTTAAACCTGGATATGGAACAATACACTGGTTCCAAAGAGGAAATGGAGTACTTCAAGGCTGCATATTGTCACCCTGCTTATTTAACTTATATGCAGAGTACATAATGAGAAACTCTGAGCTGGAGGAAGCACAAGCTGGAATCAAGATTGCCAGAGAAATATCAATAATCTCAGATATGCCGATGACACCACCCTTATGACAGAAAGTGAAGAAGAACTAAAGAGCCTCTTGATAAAAGTGAAAGAGGAGAGTGAAAATGTTGGCTTAAAGCTCAACATTCAGAAAACTAAGAGCATGGCATCCAGTCCCATCACTTCATGGCATACAGATGGGGAAACAGTGGAAACAGTAGCTGACTTTATTTTTCTGGGATCCAAAATAACTGCAGATGGTGACTGCAGCCATGAAATTAAAAGACACTTACTCCTTAAAAGGAAAGTTATGCCCAAACTAGACAGCATATTAAAAAGCAGAGACATTACTTTGCCAACAAAGGTCCATCTAGTCAAGGCTATGGTTTTTTCAGTAGTCATGTATGGATGTGAAAGTTGGAGTATAAAGAAAGCTGTGTGCTGAAGAATTGATGCTTTTGAACTGTGGTGTTGGAGAAGACTCTTGAGAGTCCCTTGGACTGCAAGGACATCCAACCAGTCCATCCTGAAAGAGATCAGTCCTGGCTGTTCATTGGAAGGTCTTATGTTGAAACTGAATCTCCAATACTTTGGCCACCCGATGTGAAGAGCTGACTCATTTGAAAAGACCCTGATGCTGGGAAAGATTGAGGGCAGAAGGAGAAGGGGACAACAGAGGATGAGATGGTTGGATGGCATCAGTGACTCAATGGACATGGGTTTGGGTAAACCCCAGCAG
This sequence comes from Ovis canadensis, assembly GCF_042477335.2. Lineage (NCBI taxonomy): Eukaryota > Metazoa > Chordata > Mammalia > Artiodactyla > Bovidae > Ovis > Ovis canadensis. The sequence goes on from NC_091246.1 coordinate 110,050,874, forward strand.
TTGATAATGGACAGGGAAGCCTGGCATGGTTCAGGGGTTGCAAAGAGTCAGACAAGACTGTGCAACTGAACTGAACTGAACTAGGTTGGTCATAGCTTTTCTTCCAAGGAGCAAGAGTTATTTAATTTCATTACTGCAGCAGTCACCATCTGCAGTGATTTTGGAGCCCAAGAAAAGAAAGTCTTTCACTGTTTTCATTGTTTCCCCATCTATTTGCCATGAAGTGGTGTAACCAAATCCTATGACCTTTGTTTTTTGAATGTTGAGTTTTACTCCAACTTTTTCACTCTCCTCCTTCACTTTCATCAGGAGGTTCTTTACTTCTTCACTTTCTGACATAAGGGTGGTGTCACCTGTGAAACTGAGTTTATGGATATTTTTCCCAATGATCTTGATTCCAGATTGTGCTTCATCCAGCCCAGCATTTCTCATGAAATATATGTTAAATAAGCAGGGTGACAATATAAAACCTTGATTTATTCCTTTCCCAATTTGGAACCAGTCCCTTGTTCCATGTCTGATTCTAACTGTTGCTTCTTGACCATGTACAGATTCCTCAGGAATCAGGTAAGGTGATCTGGTATTCCCATCTCTTGAAGAATTTTTCACAGTTTGTTGTGGTCCACACGCTCAAAGGCTTTGACGTAGTTGATAAAGCAAAAGTAGAGATTTTTCTAGAACTCTCTAGCTTTTTCTTTGATCCAATGGATGTTAGCAATTTTATCTCTGGTTCCTCTGCCTTTTCTAAATCCAGCTTGTACATCTGGAATTTCTCGATTCATATAATGTTGAAGCCTGGCTTGGAGAATTGTGAGCATCACTTTGCTAGTGTGTGAGATGAGTGCAATTGTGCACTAGTTTCAACATTCTTTGGCATTGCCTTTCTTTGGAATTGGAATTAAAACTATTTTTTCCAGTCATGTGGCCACTGCTGAGTTTTCTATACTCGCTGTATGATTTTATGTTAAAAGTCAATGTATAATTAACAAATGAGTCAAAATTAAAAGAGACAGGCATTTCTATGCCACACAAAAATAAGCATTTTGTTTTATAGAGGCCCACTATTAATTTATGCATGAAAAGATTTTAATATCAAGGTACCACTATACCATAGAGGATACTGGCTTCCAAAGTGGCTCAGTCATACAGAATCTGCCTGCAGTGCAGAAGAAGACACTGTGGCACTGGGTCAGTCCCCAGGCCAGGAAGATCCCATGGAGAAGGAAAGAGCAGCTCACTCCAGTATTCTTGCCTGGGAAATCCCATGGACAGAGGAGCCTTGTGGACTGTAGACCACAGGGTCACAAAAGAGTTGGACATGAATTGAAGCAACTGAATACAATTTTAATTACACTAATATTTTCCCACGTGGCTCAACAATAAAGAATCTGTCTGCCAATGTGGGAGAGACAAGAGACTTGGGTTCAATCCCTGGGCCAGGAAGATCCCCTGGAGAAGGAAATGGCAATTCATTTCAGTATTCTTACCTGGAAAATCCCATGGACAAAGAAGCTTAGTGGGCTTAGCACATGGGATCACAAAAGATTCGGATATGACTGAGCATAGCTCAGCATATTTTATATCTACCAACCATCGGACATATATTTGATATATACTTAAGCAATACAGCCTAAAGATTAACTTGTGATTTATTTGTAACTTGAATTCTTCTTATAATAAACTATGTTAAAACTGAAAGATGAGTAGTGAAAGATTCTGGGCTTAAATTCAAGAGGGCTTAATATTTAGTGAAGGAATCAGTAACGTGTGCACACTGATGAACACATAAGCAAAGTCTTTGAGGTGACATTAAAAAGAGATAAATTCCTTTTTCTGACCATGAAGTTTTTGACTAAGACAACATCTGAACTAATGGATAGGCAAGCCAAAAGAGGGAGAGTATTTTAAGTCATGAGTTAGCAGACAAGGTGATGTTACTGAAAGAATCTTCAATATTCTTGTGTTCAGCTAATTGGGGAACACATGGATGCAAAGGAGAAAATTGGCGTTAAATATGGGTAGAAATACACAAATATTTCCAGCATGCATCTATTAATAGTTGTCTCTCCCTCCCCCTTTTATTTTTGAACAAGTGAAGGGCATTATTGTAACTGTCTTAAAGATGATTTGGGGACTTTTCTTGTAGTCCAGTGGGAAGAATCCATCTGCCAATGCGGGAGACATAGGTCTAATCCCTGATCCTGGAGGATTCTGCATGTTACAGGGCAGCTAAGCCTATGCACCACAATGACTGAGCCTGTGCTCTAGCTCCAGCCAGCCCTACATACCAAAACCCAAGAGCTAGAGCCTGTGCTCTTCAGCAAGAGAAGCCATTGTAATGGGATCTGCACACTGCAACTAGAGAGTAGCCCCTGGTCACCACAGTTAGAGAAAACCCTCATAGCTAGGAAGACCCGGCACAGGCCAAAATTAATGAATAAATAACATTTTAAGAGATGACTTTGATATAAATACTTTTTTTTTTCCTACAAGATTTTGTGTTTTATTCTCCCAGCAGCAACAACAAAAATCACTTTAACCATGACCTTTTATTTTATTTTATTTTATTTTTTTTTAATTTTAAAATCTTTAATTCTTAAATGCGTTCCCAAACATGAACCCCCCTCCCACCTCCCTCCCCATAACATCTCTCTGGGTCATCCCCATGCACCAGCCCCAAGCATGCTGCATCCTGCGTCAGACATATTACTTTTTAGAGGTAGAGGTTGTACATGGCAGTCATGTAGAATAATTGTTTACCTCCTTAGACAGAACATACATAACAGTTCAAGAAAATAATAGATATTTTTGTTTCAGTAAGCCAATGGCAGAGAGGCATGAAAATCAAGCATAAGGGCAAATAATCACTTCTGCTGCTGCTGCTCCCTAGTCACTTCAGTCCTGTCTGACTCTGTGTGACCCCATAGATGGCAGCCCACTAGGCTCTGCTGTCCCTGGGATTCTCCAGGCAAGAACACTGGAGTGGGTTGCCATTTCCTTCTCCAATGCATGAAAGTGAAAAGTGAAAGTGAAGTCACTCAGTCCTGTCTGACTCTTCACGACCCCATGGATCGCAGCCTACCAGGCTCCTCCGTCCATGGGATACTCCAGGCAAGAACACTGGAGTGGTTACCATTGCCTCCTCCAAATCACTTACGCTACTAAGTCTACAAAAATGCTGAGGCAGCATCAGTTCAATTGTTCGGTTGTGTCTGACTCTTTGTGACCCCATGGACTGCCACAGGCCAGGCTTCCCTGTCCATCACCAACTCCAGGAGCTTGCTCAAACTCATGTCCATCAAATCCATGATGCCCTTCAACCAGCTCATCCTCTGTCATCTCCTCCTGCCTTCAATCTTTCCCAAAATCAGGATCTTTTCCAAAGAGTCAGTTCTTCTCATCAGGTGGGAAAGTTAATGAGTCTGATAGACTATGTGCACAGATTGTTAGTGGGAGTAAGAGAGGAGACAATGTACCGTGTGCTTACCAGCAACAATGGAAGAATAAAGGAAATTCTGTTAGCAGATTATAGTTCAAGGAAAAGACTTAAGAACAAAGCCTATTTGTAGGGGCGTGTGTGTGTTTGTGTGTGTTAGTTGCTCAGTCATGTGACCCCATGGACTATAATCCTCCAGGCTCCTCTGTCCATGTAATTTTCCAGGTAAGAATACTGGAGTGGATTGTCATTCCCTTTTCCAGGGGATCTTTCTGATTCAGGGATCAAACCTGTGTCTCCTGCATGATACTTTACCACTGAACCACCAGGGAATATTTATAAGGATAAACACGGCTAAATGATGTATACAAATAAAGTCTCAGTTGAGTGATAGAGACAATCTAAGAAGAATTGAGGTTTTAGGCTCATCACGTCATCTTACTATATTTAACCTCTCTGAAAGATTGACCTTATTTTTACTTATGTTTTATTTTTAATTTTACTTCCATATCTGTCTCCATATAATCAGACTTTTGTTGTTATTTTATTCAAAAAGACAAAGTGAATGCATATCTAAAAAGAAATTACTTCTAAGGATTGACAGGCTATGATCTTGCTAATCACTAGAAAGTTTACAGCCAGTGATTTCTTTTATGTTCTTAGGTAAAACATGAGTTTGGCCTGTTTAAACTCCAAAGGAGTTAGCATTAAAGATTTTGAAAACTTGTAGAGGTGCTAATTAAATTAATTATAACTTGACTAACATGTCTTCGTGCAGGAGAACTTCAAAGAATGGAGTGAGTGACAGTTTGAATCTCCAGACAGTCACCTATATATTTTCTAAGTCTATTTTATAAATCATCATCCATTATGTAGAATAGCGACTTTCCATGACAGGTATGTATTATAATACATAGGGGCTTTAAAAAATAAAAGTGTCAGACCTTTAAAAAATTTAGTTCCTATTAATAGTATATTGTAAGGGCTCATTAAATGAGCAATTATGGTTACTATAAACAAGGAGTACAAGAACAGAGATGTGGCAGAAGCAAAATTGAGAAGCATTTCTTCAGATTAACTATTTTTCCCCTCAAACCAAACTTCTGTATAAATAAGACATCACTCAATGCAATAATAAGAAAAGAAACAGATTGATAACATGATAAATTACAAGCAGGTTGTACTGTGTATATACATATTTCATATATTTTTATATATTATAGTCTAACATCTTATAAATTCATTTATTTTAACAGTAATTTAAATAGACATATGATTATGACTATTAAATCAATGTATATTATATATTTTAGCTGAAATAATACAGTAAATATATATATATATTTCTGTGTCTATCTAGAGATACATAGGATATGTTAAAGGAATGTATATTTATAGCCAAGATAGAATAAAGAGAACTGAATTTACCATCCTACCTAAAATAACCAAGAAATCAGTAAAAAAAAAAAAGAAAAAAAAAAGAAAAAAATGACTCTTAAGACATTTGACATGAGGAACAAAGGACTGTAATCTTTTGCTTAGAAAAATTTTCAGGGTAAAATATAAGGAGAGAATCCCTAAACTGGTAGGATATATTGGTTGGGATTCTGGGGGAGTCTAGATGGTTGGAAATTTCTGGGAAGCATAGCAGAGAGGAGAACTGCACAGAGAAACTACAATTATGTTCAGATTCTTTATGCTCACATATATGTCAAGCACTTGACATAAATGTATGAGGAAATGCATCTATGATGGAAAAGGAACAAAACATAAAGAATTAGAAACAGAAATAGAGCAACATGGGACTCTAAAATGTGAAATGCCAGTCAGCCAAGTGAAATTCAAGTAAATGTAAGTCAGTCTTTGTTGTTCTCTCGTTCATTCATGTCCGACTCTATGACCCCAAGGACTGCAGCACACCAGGCTTCCCTTTCCTTCACTATCTCCTAGAGTTTGCTCAAACTCATGTCCATTGAGTCAGTGATACCATCCAACCATCTCATCCTATGTCAACCCCTTCTCCTCCTGCCTTCAATATTTCCCAGCATCAGCATCTTTTCCAATGAGTCTACTATTCACATCAGGTGGCCAAAGTATTAGAGCTTCAACTTCAGCATCAGTCTTTCCAATGACTATTTAGGACTGATTTCATTTAGGATTGACTGGTTTGAACTCCTTACTGTTCAAGGGACTCCAAGAGTCTTTTCCACCACCACAGTTTCAAAGCATCAATTATTCAGTGCTCAGCTCTCTTTATGGTCCAACTCTCACATTCATACATGACTACTGGAAAAATCATAGCTTTCAATATATGAACCTTTGTAGGCAAAGTAATGTCTCTGCTTTTTGAAACTCTGTCTTGGTTTATCATTGTTTTTCTTCCAAGGAGCTTTAATTTCACCATCCACAGTGATTTTGGAGCCCAAGATAAAATCTGTGACTGTTGCCATTGTTTCTCCCATCCATTTGCCATGATGCCATGACCTTTCATTTTTTGATTGTTGAGTTTTAAGCCAGATTTTTCACTCTCCACTTTCAGTTTCATCAAGAGGCTCTTTCAGTTCAGTTCAGTCACTCAGTCGTGTCCGGCTCTTTGCGACCACATGAACCGCAGCACGCCAGGCCTCCCTGTCCATCACCAACTCCCGGAGTTCATCAAAACTCATGTTCATCAAGTCTGTGATTCCATCCAGCCATCTCATCCCCTGTCGTCCCCTTCTCCTCCTGCCCCCAATCCCTCCCAGAATCAAAGTCTTTTCCAATGAGTCAACTCTTCACATAAGGTAGTTTCAGCTTTAGCATCATTCCTTCCAAAGAAATCCCAGGGCTGATCTCCTTCAGAATGGACTGGTTGGATCTCCTTGCAGTCCAAGGGACTCTCAAGAGTCTTCTCCAACACCACAGTTCAAAAGCATCAATTCTTCGGTGCTCAGCCTTCTTCACAGTACAAATCTCACATCCATACATGACTACTGGAAAAACCATAGCCTTGACTAGACGGACCTTAGTCGGGAAAGTAATGTCTCTGCTTTTGAATATGCTATCTAGGTTGCTCATAACTTTTCTTCCAAGGAGTAAGCGTCTTTTAATTTCATGGCTGCAGTCACTATCTGCAGTGATTTTGGAGCCCCCCAAAAATAAAGTCTGACACTGTTTCCACTGTTTCCCGATCTATTTCCCATGAAGTGATGGGACCAGATGCCATGATCTTCGTTTTCTGAATGTTGAGCTTTAAGCCAACTTTTTCGCTCTCTTCTTTCACTTTCATCAAGAGGCTTTTTAGCTCCTCTTCACTTTCTGCCATAAGGGTGGTGTCATCTGCATATCTGAGGTTATTGATATTTCTCCCAGCAATCTTGATTCCAGCTTGTGTTTCTTCCAGTCCAGCATTTCTCATTATGTACTCTGCATAGAAGTTAAATAAGCAGGGTGACAATATACAGCCTTGACATACTCCTTTTCCTATTTGGAACCAGTCTGTTGTTCCATGTCCAGTTCTAACTGTTGCGTCCTGACCTGCATACAGATTTCTCAAGAGGCAGGTCAGGTGGTCTGGTATTCCCATCTCTTTCAGAATTTTCACAGTTTATTGTAAGACACACAGTCAAAGGCTTTGGCATAATCAATAAAGCAGAAGAGGCTCTTTAGTTCCTCTTAACTTTCTGCTATAAGGGTAGTGTCATCTGCATATCTGTGGTTATTGATATTTCTCCCCACAACCTTAATTCCAGGCTGGATGTTCTTCATCCAGCCTGGCATTTCCCATGATACACACTGGATATAAGTTACAGAAGTATGGTGACAATTACAGCCTTGATATATTCCTTTCCCAGTTTTGAACCAGTCTGTTTTTCCAAGTCCAGTTCTAACTATTGCTTCCTGACCTGCATATAAGTTTCACAGGAGGCAGGCAAGGTGGTCTGATACTCCCATCTCTTTAAGAATTGCCTGCAGTTTATTGTGATTTGCAAGGTCAAAGGCTTCAGTGTAGTCAATGAAGCAGAAGTAGACAGTTTTCTGAAATTCTCTTGCTTTTTCTATGATCCAGTGGGTGTTGGCAATTTGATTTCTGGTTCCTCTGTCTTTTCTAAATACAGCCTGTATATCTGGAAGTTCTCAGTTCACATACTGTTGAAGCCTACCTTGAAGGATTTTGAACATTACATTGTGTGGTAGTTTGAACATTCTTTGGCATGGCCCTGTTTTGGGATTGGAGTGAATATTGACTTTTCCAATCCTATGGCCACTGCTGACTTTTCCAAATTTTCCAGCATATAGAGTTCAGCACTTTCACAGCAAATCTTTTAGGATTTGAAATAACTCAGCTGGAATTCCATCACCTCCACTAGCTTTGTAATGATGCTTCATAAGGACCACTTGGCTTCACACTCCAGGATGTCTGGCTCTAGGTAAGTCAGTTGAATCTGACTAATATTTAGCTCAGAATAATTAGATAGAATTAATAAAGCAGCAGTTTCCCCAGTGCCTCAGTAGTAAGAATCCACCTTCCAATGCAGGAGATACAGGTTTGATAATACGGTCAGGAAGATCCCTTGGTGAAGGAAATGGCAACCCACTCCAGATTGTTGCCTGGGAAATGCCAGGGATAGGGGAGTCTGGTGGGTTACAACGCATGGGGCCACAAAGAGTTAAACATGACTGAATGCATGCACTCACACACAATAACTCTATACATATTTTTTCCCCAGAAAATTGAAGAAGAGGGAATACTTCCCAAGTCATCTGATGATGTCAGCTTTTCTGATAATAAAACTAAGGTATTTACAAGAAAAGTTAGCTACAGTGTTACATTCTTATGAACACTGATGTAAAAATTCTGTAGTAACAAGTAATGCACAAAAAGGATAATGCATCATGCTCAAGTTGGGTTTATCCCGGAAATATAAGGAATGATTACTTGAAAATCAGTATAATTCAGGATACAATACCAAAAAAGAGTGAAGTCATATGATCAAGTCAATAATCCAGTAAATTAACTTGGGAAAATCCTAAATCCATTCCTGACTAAATATATTCTGTAATATTGGATAGTGAGACATTTCTGAATCTGATAAAGTGATAAAGAAAAAGTATGAACCCCACAGTTAAGAGCAGAGTATTGAAATAATAGACACTTTTACCTTACAATCAGAAATGAGACAAGGACGTCTACTCTAACCACTTATATCTGACATTCTAAACTAGGTTCTAGTAGCTGCAATAAGGCCCTGGAAGAAACGAAGTCACCAGAATGGACAAGAAGAAATAAAACTGTCTTTACTTGCATATAACATGATCATCAACATAGAAAATCCTCTTGAATCTACAGAAAAGCTAGTGGAACTAATAGATGAGTTTAAGAGGGCTGCAGAACATAACATCAACATGGAAAATTACACTGCATTCCTACTCACTAACAACCATTTTCAAAACTACTTGCCAGTTCTTTTACAATGTAACCAAATCAGGTAAAACTAAGCCATTCCACCTCTAACTATCTACATAAGAGGTGTAACAGCAGATTTCCATGCCAAAATTTATACATAAATGCCTAAGTAGTTTACATGTCCAAACATCTAGGTTAATAATAATCTTCATGCAACTGGCTTCATGCAACTTTAAGATATAAGGTTTCCCTAACATCTACATTTAGCTTTGTCCAGAACATCAGAAACTGCCACCTTTCAGAAGGCTTCTACTTAAAAGGCAAACACACACAAGACTTTCAGAAATAAGTCTGAAATACAATATATCTCATGTTTAATAATACACATTTTTCAACTTAATCTAAGCAAAGATAAGACTTAAGATATCCAGGTGACTATTGTGACTAAAATTCTTTTTATTAATATTCACAATTTAACACAGCATTTATCATCTGACAGAATTGAACACTCCTGAGGTTGCAACATTCTTTTTTTTTTTTTTGGCAACGTTCTTAATTTTTTTTTAAATTTTTATTGGGATTAGTTAATCCACAATGCTGTGTTAGTTTCAGTTGTACAGCAAAATGAATCAGTTACACGTATACTTATAGGCACTCTCTTTTTAGATTATTTTCCCATATAGGCAAGATACTTTAAATTGACTTGTCATTATGAGTTTTCTTTCCAGATGTTAGTTTAATTTGACTCTTAAATGCATGTCACTCTAATAAGAATGTTAACACTTTAAGCTTTCTAATTGTAATAGCATTGATGAAAATAACTTCTTAAATTATATTTCACATTTTTATATTGAATAAGTCTCTTAATAAAAAAATATAGGCTTGGAAACTCACAATCCTGTGTCCTAATTATTCACATAAAGTTGAACACATGATTTCATCATGGTTCTTACACATATGGGGAACATGCAGTAACACCTGACAGGTATAAATACTGATGTTTCTATGATTCTGTGACTCTCTTAACAAGTGGTAAGGGAACACTGGTTACTGGGGAAAAAACTATCATCAAATATACACACACATATCTGTGTTTGGGACTATCTGTGTTTCTAGAGTATACATACCAATAAATGAATATTTAATTAAATTTGTATATATGAAAATATTTCAGACCTTACTTTAAATGCATGAGTTGCTCTTCTATTTTAGAGTGTTCATTCTTCTCCTGTATGTTCCACTTAAGGAGCCAATATATCATATTTAATAATCAAATTTAATTGATACTTATTTCCCAACTATCCTTGTAAACTTTTGTGCCTATAAAATTCTGAGGTTTTTCAGAGACATTTAAAATTTATTTACTGTAACTATTTATATAATATTTAGATTATATAGAGTTATATTTTAGTAACATAAATATATTATTAAAATATGATGATGTACATAAAATCCTAAAAATAAGTACTTCCTCAATATTTTTCCAAGTGTTTTAACATAGGTTTTATTGTTTTGTATGAAGCTTTATATTTTATGCAAATTAAATCCCATATACTGTAACTGATTTTCTTTACATGAGAAAAAGACATTAAGTCTACTAACACAGAGAAATTTAGAAAAATTGATGAGTTACATGTAGCTGAACAGGAGAATGAGCACCAATTATTAGGTATTATCTTTTTTCCCTCTCCTTGAAAAGATGAAAGGGCTTAAGAATTCTGTTTTATTTGACTGATTGTGTAGTTGTTTATTTATTTGTCAAGTCAATAGCTTTTTCTTTTCAAAATTTTTTCTGAGCTTGAAAGACTCAGGAATCACAGGAAGAAGTTAATTCTTTATTGAATTAATCCTAAACTCTTGTTTTGAACCCACCAATAGCTTTTCAATAAAAGAACAATTATTGCTTTTAGAAATAACATTTTGCCTTACATGTTATTAAGGAGAGAAGTTTCACTCAATGAAAATATTTTGTCCCTCTTCATAGTTGTCTTTTTCTAATTCTCATGTTTATTCTAGCTTTAAATTATTATTCTGTATTACACATTATGGGAAAAAAGAAAATGAAAACCAATCCACTATGCAGTCATTGGACATTTAAATAGGAAGAACCATAAGTCTAAAGACCACATCTGAGCTCCACTTAACCACTCTGCAACTTTGGGCATAATTGTCTAAGTTTTAATCATTTGTTAAAACAAGGATAGCAATTGCAGATCTGGCCTACCTCCTAAGATAGTACTAAAAAACGAATAAGAAACAGAGTATTAGAGCTTGATACAAAAAGCATTAAGCAATTTGCATGTATTCTAGGAATTTCTATTCTCTATAGGGTTCAAGATGATTTTGTCTGTGATACTCCTCCTTTCAGTAGAAAATGGTCCATTGCCATGTTGTGATGCTCCACTTGGTTAACAAGTCACTGTGTGTTATGTGCTTCATCTAGGCATCTTTTTATCTTCATTCTATCCATGCATGCATTGGTTTCACTTTTATTTTTCACATGAAAAAACTGAAACTCAGTGAGGTTAAGAAAATTGCTGAAAGTTGACAAGTTACAAATCTGAAAGTGGAACTCTCTTTTATGTAACTACTGTGCCTTATCATATCTTTGTGAGACCATTTAGTTTTTTTTAAATTAATTTATTTATTTTAATTGGAGGCTAATTACTTTACAATATCATAGTGGTTGTTGCCATACATTGACATGAATCAGCCATGGGTGTACATGTGTCCCCCATCATGAACTCGCCTCCCACCTCCCTCCCCATCCCATCCCTCAGGGTCATCCCAGTGCATCAGCCCTGAGCACCCTGTCTCATGCATCGAAGCTGGAATGCAGATATGTTTCACATATGATAATATACATGTTTAAGTGCTATTCTCTTAGGTCATCCCACTCTCACCTTCTCCCACAGAGTCCAAAAGACTGTTCTATACATCTGCATCTCTTTTTCTGTTTCACATATAGGGTCATCATTACCATCTTTCTAAATTCCATATATATGTGTTAATATACTGTATTGGTGTTTTTCTTTCTGACTTACTTCACTCAGCTCCAGTTTCATCCACCTTATTAGAACTGATTCAAGTGTGTTTTTTTAATGGCTGAGTAATATTCCATTGTGTATACGTACTGTGGTTTTCTTATCCATTCATCTGGTGATGGATATCTAGGTTGCTTCCATGTCCTGGCTATTGTAAACAGTGCTGCGATGAACATTGGGGTACTCATGTCTCTTTCAATTCTGGTTTCCTCAGTGTTTATGCCCAACAGTGGGATTGCTGGGTCATATGGCAGTTCTATTTCCAGCTTTTTAAGAAATCTCCACACTGTTCTCCATAGTGGCTGTACTAGTTTGCATTCCCACCAACAGTGTAAGAGGGTTCGCTTTTCTCCGCACCCTCTCCAGCATTTATTGTATGTAGCCTTTTGGATAGCAGCCATTCTGACCTGCATGAGATGATACCTCATTGTGGTTTTGATTTGCATTCCTCTGATAATGAGTGATGTTGAGCATCTTTTCATGTGTTTGTTAGCCATCTATATGTCGTCTTTGGAGAAATGTTTGTTTAGTTCTTTGCCCCCCCCCCTTTTTTTTAATTAGATTGTCTGTTATTCTGGTATTGAGCAGCATGAGCTACTTGTTTATTTTTGAGATTAATTCTTGTCAGTTGCTTCATTTGCTATTATTTTCTCCTATCCTGAAGGCTGTCTTCTCACCTTGCTTATAGGTTCATGGTTGTGCAAAAGCTTTTAAGTTTAATTAGGTTCCATTTGCTTATTTTTGCTTTTTTTTCCATCACTCTGGGAGGTGGGTGATAGAGGATCCTGCTATGATTTACATCAGAGGGTGTTTGCCTCTGTTTTCCTCTAAGAGTTTTATAGTTTCTGGTCTTACACTTAGATCTTTAATCCATTTTGAGTTTATTTTTGGGTATGGTGTTAGAAAGTGTTAAAATTTCATTCTTTTACAAGTGGGTGAACAGTTTTTCCAGCACCACTTGTTAAACAGATTGTCTTTTCTCCATTGTATATTCTTGCTGCCTCTGCCAAAGGGAAGTTGTCTATAGGTGTGTGGATTTATCTCTGGGATTTCTATTTTGTTCCATTGATCTATACTTCTGTCTTTGTGCCAGAACCATACTGTCATGATGACTGTGGCTTTGTAGTATATTCTGAAGTCAGGCAGGTTGATTCCTCCAGTTCCATTCTTCTTTCTCAAGAGTGCTTTAGCTATTCAAGTTTTTTTTTTTTTTTTGTATTTCCATACAAATTGTGAAATTATTTGTTCTAGTTCTCTGAAAAATACCACTGGTAGCTTGATAGGGATTGCATTGAATCTATAGATTGCTTTGGGTAATATACTCATTTTCACTATATTGATTCTTCCAATCCAAGAACATGGTATATTTCTCCATCTATTTGTGTCATCTTTGATTTCTTTCTTCAGTGTTTTATTGTTTTCTATATTTAAGTTTTTGTTTCTTTAGGTAGATTTATTCCTAAGTTTTTTATTCTTTTCGTTGCAATGGTGAATGGAATTGTTCCCTTAATTTCTCTTTCTGTTTTCTCACTGTTAGTGTATCAGAATGCAAGGGATTTCTGTGTGTTGTTTTTATATCCTGCAACTCACTATATTCATTATTTACCCCTAGTAATTTTCTGGTGGTGTATTTAGGGTTTTCTATGTAGAGGATCATGTCATCTGCAAACAGTGAGAGTTTTACTTCATTTCTCCATTTTGGATTCCTTTCATTTCTTTTTATTTCTCTGATTGCTGTGGCTAAAACTTGCAAAACTATGGTGAATAGTAGTGGTGAGAGTGGGCACCCTTGTCTTATTCCTGACTTTAGGAGAAATGCTTTCAATTTTTCACCATTGAGGATAATGTTTGCTGTGGGTTTATCATATGTGGCTTTTATTATGTTGAGATCTTCTGTGCCTGCTTTCTGGAGGGCAGGGTTTTTATGATAAATGGATGTTGAATTTTGTCAAAGGCCTTCTCTGCATCTATTGAGATAATTGTATGGTTTTATCTTTCAATTTGTTAATGAGATGTATCACATTGATTGATCTGTGAATATTGAAGAAAGGTTGCATCCCTAGAATAAAGCCCACTTGGTTAATATGTATGATCTTTTTAATATATTCTTGGATTCTATTTGCTATAATTTTGTTGAGGATTTTTGCATTTATGTTCATCAGTGATATTAACCTGTAGTTTTCTTTTTCTTTCTTTCTTTTTTTTTGTGGCATCTTTGTTTGGTTTTGGTATTAGGGTGATGGTGGCCTCAGAGAATGAGTTTGGCAGTTTCCCTTCTGCAATTTTCTTGAAGAGTTTGAATAGGAAAGCTGTTTTCTCTTGTCTAAATTTTTGGTAGAACTCACCTGTGAACCTATCTGGTCCTTGGCTTTCTTTTTGTTGGAAGTGTTTTGATTAAAGTTTCAATTTCCATGCTTGGGATGAGTCTGCTAAGATTTTCTATTTCTTGCTGGATCAGTTTTTGAAGGTTGTACTTTTCTAAGAGTTCATCTATTTCTTACAAGTTGTCCATTTTATTGGCATATAGTTGCTGATCGTAGTCCTTTATGATCCTTTGTATTTCTGTGTTGCCTGTTGTGATTTCTTCATTTTTATTAATAATTTTGTTGATTTGATTCTTCTTCCTTTTTTTCTTGATGAGTCTGGTTAATGGTTTGTCTATTTTAATTATCTTCTCAAAGAACCAGCTTTTAGTTTTGTTGATTTTTGCTATAGTCTCCTTGGTTTCATTTTCATGTATTTCTGCCATAATTTTTATGATTTCTTTCCTTCTACTAACCCTGGGGTTCTTCATTTCTTCTTTTTCTAGTTGCTTTAGGTGTAAACTTAGGTTATGTATTTGATTTTTCTCTTGTTTCTTCTGGTAAGTTGTATTGCTATGAACCTTCCCCTTAGCACTGCTTTTACTGAATCCCATATGTTTTGGATTGCTGTGTTTTCATTTTTATTTGTTTCTATGCATATTTTGATTTCTTCTTTTTATTTCTTCTGTGATTTGTTGGCTATTCAGAAGTGTGTTGTTTAGCCTCCATATGTTTGCATTTTTAATGTTTTTTTTTTTCCCTGTAGTTGATATCTAATCTTGCCGCATTGTGATCAGAAAAGATGTTTGAGATGATTTCAGTTTTTTAAAATTTACTAAGGCTAGATTTATGGCCTAGGATGTGATCTATCCTGGAGAATGTTCCATGTGCAATTGAGAAAAAGGTGAAATTCATTGTTTTGGGGTGAAATGTCCTATAGATATCAATTAGGTCTAACTGGTCTATTGTATCATTTAAAGTTTGTTTTTCCATGCTAATATTCTGTTTAGTTGATCTATCCATAGGTGTGAGTGGGGTGTTAAAGTCTCCCACTATTATTGTGTTACTGTTAATTTCCCCTTTCATATTTGTTAGCATTTGCCTTACATATTGTGGTGCTCCTATGTTGGGTGCATATATATTCATAATTGTTATATCTTCTTCTTGGGTTGATCCTTTGATCATTACATAGTGTCCTTCTTTGTCTCTTTACAGCCTTTATTTCAAAGTCTGTTTTATCTGATATGAGTATTGCTATGCCTGCTTTCTTTTGGTCTCCATTTCCATGAAATATCTTTTTCCAGCCCTTCACTTTCAGTCTGTATGTGTCCCTTGTTTTGAGGTGGGTCTCTTGTAAACAGCATACTTTTGTATTTATTCAGCCAGTCTTTGTCTTTTGGTTGAGGCTTTCAACCTAGTTGCGTTTAAGGTAATTATTGATAATTATGATCCTCTTGCCTTTTACTTTGTTGTTTTGGGTTCATGTTTATAAATCTTTTTTGTGTTTCCTCGCTAGAGAAGATCCTTTAGCATTTGTTGGAGAGCTGCTTTGGTGGTACTGAATTCTCTGAGCTTTTGCTTGTCTGTAAATCTTTTGATTTATCCTTCATATTTGAATGATATCCTTTCTGGGCATAGTAATCTGTTGTTGTTGTTTTTTTTTTTTTTTCCCTCTCTCTCTCTCTTTCATCACTTTAAGTATGTCCTGCTATTCCCTTCTGGCCTGGAGAGTTGCTATTGAAAGATCATCTGTTATCCTTGTGGGAATCCCCTTGTGAGTTATTTGTTGCTTTTCCCTTGCTGCTTTTAATATTTGCTGTCTGTGTTTTATCTTCATTAATTTGATTAATATGTGTCTTGGGGTATTTTTTCTTGGTTTTATCCTGTTTGGGACTCTCTGTGTTTTTTGGCCTTGGGTGGCTATTTCCTCACCCATTTTAGGCAAGTTTTCAACTATTATCTCCATTTAGATTTTATGAAACAACCTCTATGCTATTTTCACTTCTCTTCTCTTTTGTCTGATCCAGATTATAAACTGCTACTGCTGCTAATTCACTTCAGTCGTGTCCAACTCTGTGCGACCCCATAGGTGGCCTGTCTCTGGTATTCTCCAGCCAAGAACACTGGAGTGAGTTGCCATTTCCTTCTGCAAAGTGAAGAGTGAAAGTGAAGTCTCTCAGTAGTGTCTGACTCATAGCAACCCCACGTACTGCAGCCTACCAGGCTCCTCCATCCATGGGATATTCCAGGCAAGAGTATTGCAGTGAGGTGCCATTGCCTTCTCTGAGATTATAAACTAAATAACCGATATTCTTTGAGTCAAAGAGAAATAAATTTCTTTTTTTGGTTTTATTGCAGAATTTGGTTTATCTCAACCCAATACTGTTTTATTTGCCTGATACACTGACTGCATTCTCAAGCCCAGCTTTAATTCTTATGCTATTTATAGCCTTAATCTCAACCATCTTTGCTCAAAGTATATTTAATAAGACATGTTCCTTTGAAAGATTCTAAATGACCTCTCGAGTTTATTAGTACTCTAGATTTGGTGAACAAATACAGATGAAATATGTCTTTACACTTTATGACTTTTTGGATAGAGAGGCATGTCTATTAAAGTCTATGAAAATCAATTTTATTCTATCTAGAACTAAGAGTTTAATTCTTTTTGGCAGTCTTTAAATGACAGCTCTTTCTCTCTACAAAGCATTGAATAGTTCACAGAACTTCCTATGAACTTTTTTCCAATCAGTCTTCCCCTTCATCCTTCCTCTCCGCCTCCTTTCCTTCCTTCTTTCTTTCTCTGGGCTAAAATGCAATGATGAAATAACACAATATTATCAATAAATGTGAGCTACAGTTAATTTATAAGAGATAAGTTTGAACATTTATGCACGTTTGTTTCAAAGACTGTTAATGATAAATTTCATCAAATATTTTTTTCTCAAACAAAAATATTTTAGCAAATTATATTTCCACCTTTGTGCCTTGCTGATACAAGCCACTCTCAAGCCCTTTTTGTGGGGCCCTATTAAATATTTACCTCCCTTTGTTTTCTGTTACACCAGTTATTTCCCAGGGTCACTATGAACATTCCCTGACACAGATTAGAACCAGTCACTTCTCCAAGGAACCTTTGTGACTTATGGTGGAATATGTTACTTAGAGATAAAAGCTGTGGCCCCAAAATGATATTGGAGCTAGAATATAATCGTTGCTATGTTCCCTCAGTAGGTAAAGTTAGAATTTTGAAAGTAACATATGTTTATTGATATTTTCAATTTAGCTTAAGATTTAATGGTTTTAAATTGCATAGTGTGCAGGACTACCCTGTTAATCCAGGGATTAAGACTTCTCCTTTGAATGTCAGAGATGTGGGTTCAGTCCCTGATCCAGGAGCTAAGATCCTACAGGTTTTGTGGCCAAAAAATCAAAACAGATAACAGAAAAATATTGTAAGAAATTTGACAAAGTCTTTATAAATGGTCCCATCAAAAGTGAAAAAAAAAATCTTTTAAAACTTTCTTGAAAATACATACAGAGTTTTTTGGATCGCAGCCATTCTGACTGGTGTGAAGTGGTACCTCATTGTGGTTTTGATTTGCATTTCTCTAATAATGAGTGATGTTGAGCATCTTTTCATGTGTTTGTTAGCCATCCGTATGTCTTCTTTGGAGAAATGTCTATTTAGTTCTTTGGCCAATGTTCATCGCAGCACTGTTTATAATAGCCAGGACATGGAAACAACCTAGATGTCCATCAGCAGATGAATGGATAAGAAAGCTGTGGTACATATACACAATGGAGTATTACTCAGCTGTTAAAAAGAATTCATTTGAATCAGTTCTGATGAGATGGATGAAACTGGAGCCGATTATACAGAGTGAAGTAAGCCAGAAAGAAAAACACCAATACAGTATACTAACACATATATATGGAATTTAGGAAGATGGCAATGACGACCCTGTATGCAAGACAGGGAAAGAGACACAGACGTGTATAACGGACTTTTGGACTCAGAGGGAGAGGGAGAGGGTGGGATGATTTGGGAGAATGACATTCTAACATGTATACTATCATGTGAATTGAATCGCCAGTCTATGTCTGACGCAGGATGCAGCATGCTTGGGGCTGGTGCATGGGGATGACCCAGAAAGATGTTATGGGGAGGGAGGTGGGAGGGGGGTTCATGTTTGGGAATGCATGTAAGAATTAAAGATTTTAAAATTTAAAAAATAAAAAACTAAAATTAAAAAAAAAAGAAAAAAAAAGAAAATACATACAGAGTCTAATGGAAAAATTCTATAAATCACTTAAAATATGTTTCAAATTCAAACACTGAAATTCTTTATTAAAATCTTAAAAATAAATAGTCAAAGTAAATCACACTAATACTAGTAACTGTAGTTAATAGCTACTCTGCTTCTGTCAGGTGCTTGAGCAAAATCCCTGCTCTATGTTGTGGCAATTATGACCACTGTTGTCATGTTCTGTCATAAAAAGCTTTAGACTCATGTAACTTTATCTACATTTTTTCCCTTTATTCCAGATTTTGAAGAGAGAAAGACTTTTTTCATTCTTTATCCCAAAGGAATTTTGCGGCTCTTTTTTTCCCCCCTTCAGATACATAAATAGTTTCAATGTTACATTCAGATTTCTAGTTCACTGGGGATTGATCTTGTGTAAAGTAGAGAACCAGTTGCATTATTAAGCGTCAGTTACATATTTGCTCCAACATCAGTCAGTTTAAAAACCATTTTTTTCCCAGTGACTTGAGACATGGTATTTATGATCAACTAAATTCTCACATGTATTTGTTTAGATGCAGCCCTAAGAATGTCTGCATATCTTAGGAGTGAGATGCTAACAGCCTTTTGTTCTGGATTGTCTTCTGAGCTTTTGCACAGCAAACAGCTTTGGATGACAGAAATATCACCTCCTCTGGAGCAATGATTTGACACTCTCACTGCTTATAATGAAAGATTTGGGTTCTAACTCAGGGTCCCTCTCTCCTAGGGCAGCACATCTATTTTACATACCCCTGTGATTACTTGGACTTGGGTAACAGCCACAGGTAATGATAATGATCTCTGATGAATCTTCTATCAGCATATTTGAAAATGTAGCAGGAATCCATGTTTAATTCTGTGAAAATAATGAAAAATCTCAGACATAATTGTAAACTTGAACTATTTTTACTAGTTTTATGTAAATGGACCGATACCACACTGCTTGAATTTAAGAGATATTTTTATAGACTGTGTTTCAATATCTGGTAGGACTATAACCTTTTATGTACCCTTCTTAGGATTTCCTTATTACTCTGTATTTGCGTTCTCATATTTTAAAAAGCAACTTATCTAGCTGGGGAGAGGGAAAATATTTGTTGGTATTTTTACTGGATTCTTGAATAAGACAATAAAGCTTTAATTACTTGGAATAAACATCTTATGATGTTGAGCTCTTCTAACCAAGGACATGCTATAATTTCCTTTTTTTTTCCCCCCAGTATACAGATACAACTCACATCACAGTTTAAGAACTTTCTTATACAGATTTGCCCATTCCTTGTTAAGGTATTTTTCTATTATTTTACATTTTAATTTGTATTTTATAAAAGGCTCATCTTCTGCTAAATATCTTACTGGATATGACTTATATATATGAATACTACTGATTATTATAGGATTTTAAATATAAAGCCAACTTACTAGATTTTCTAATTGTTTATGGTATTTTTAATTGTTTTTCCTGGATTCTTAAGGTATACTCTCTTATCCTCTTTGATAAAAATAGTTTTAAATATTATTTTACCAGGAAGTTATGTTTAATTTTGTTCTCTTCTATAACTATCTTGGGAAATTTTCTCAAAATTACATTAAAATATTAATGGTGATACTTGACATTCTTGCTATTTCCTATTTAGGGAGAATGCCCCATTTTGCCCAATAAGAAAGATGCTACTCTTTAGAGCTAACATATGGAATAACACAAACACTCTCACATCATATACATCAGATTAAGAAAGCGTCTATTCAATCTTATGGAGTGTTTTTAGTTTTAATACAAAATGATTTTTCAAGATGACATTTTAGTGTTTATGGAGGTGAACAAATGTCTTTAATGTATCAGTACAACAAATTTGTAATGCATTTATATATTGATTTAAATAGACTGAGATGATCAGAACTTTAATGTTTTACTGAGCTCTCCTTTAAACTGTGTATGACTGATTCTATTTTGAGGGGACTTTTGACAACTTTATGCCTTTTATGGAAGAACTCAGTGGTAGAATATTACTGAGCTCTAACCTAGTTAATTTATTTAGAAGTCTTGATAAACAGAAGGCTGCTGCACACTTTCTCTCCTCAAGAATTCCTGAGATAATTATTCCCTGTTTCATTTTAGTGAACCTTGCTGAAAAGCATGGTATCAGTGTGATTTTGCCTTTGTAGTGCTTTCTTAAAAGTTTGATTTTTTTTTTCCCCATTTGTTTGCCTGGCAGCCCAGAAAAGTTTTCAAAATTGTCTTCATGCTGTTAAAGTGACATCATTTTCCCAGGGCATATTTGCTTGGCAACTGAGTCTTGTGGGCAAATGTCTCCATCAAAGATGGTATTCCTAAAGGATCTCCTTAATTTCAGGAGGGTTTTGCACTCTGAGGGCTACTATTACCTGGCTTTATGCTCTGAACAGATTTGTTATTAGAAGGCCTGCATATTCAGCAAGCCAGGTATCAGTGGAATGTGCTGCTCGGATGTCTACTTGACCTGCATATGTAAGTGGACATCAGGGATGTCTAATGTTCAGTGTTCCAGGACACACCAGACCTAATCAGGTCAGAGGAAGGTGTCAACTGCAGAAAGCAGCAGTCCCATCAGAGCAGGCTCTGTGATGGGACCCTGACATGAGGCACACCTGAGAGCATGCATCCAAAACAGGACAAGTTTAAGGATACACAGCATCTGGAGTTCTAAGGAAAAGCTTTTATCCACAAGTTACCTGATAGACTGGCATCCACTGTGGCTTAGACTTGTAGACAAATTCTGATTTGTTATGGCTTCATAGGCAGCCAATATGTCCCTCCTCATGGAGAGGGCAATGGAAAACTGTGTGGTGACAAGATAATCTACTATAAAGGGACAATAGATCTATTGGAGGGTGGATGAGCCACATAAGATACACTCTTAACAAATGGATCATATTCCATGTTTTATAAGGTACATTTGCTTGTGTGCTTGCCAGTTCACACAAGTTCTCCAATAGTGGGCAGTGGCGCATTTCTGAGTTTTTCCAAATATTTGGAGGTGGTTAAGGCCATATATTGGCTACTTATATGACAGTGAGTGCTGTGTGCTTAGTCATTTTAGTCATGTCCAACTCCTTGTTACTGCATGGACTTAGCCCGCCGGGCTCCTCTGTCCATAGGATTACCCAGACAAAAATACTCAAGTGGGTTGCCATTCCATTCTTCAGAGGATCTTCCTGACCCAAGGATTAAACTCAGGTCTTCTGTATTGCTGGTGGATTCATTAAAATCTGAGCCACCAGGGGCTTCATATGATAGTAAATATGGCTATAACTTCTCTCTTTTTATTACAAAAGTATTGAGCTAATAAGTTAAATTTAAACAACATTTAAAGAAAAAAATTACCATGGAATTATAAGGTTTTAGTTTTCTAAAATGCATTTTTTGTACTTTTAGAAAGTAGTCCATATCTACGTGTTTCCAATAGAGCCATCTTAGCCCACTTGGTCTGTAGTTCATCGTCAGTCCTTCTCCAGTAAGGTACATCTCCTGTGAAATGCTCCTTATGTATGTGTATTGACCACTGTTAAATATCTGCAAAATTAATTGTTATGTTGGTCAAAAGGGAGGAGACAGAGCAATTATCTAAGTGGCATTCACTAACTGTACACTTAGTCTTCTTTTTTCCATTGTGAAGTATGTCACTATTTGAATATCCACATATCAGCACTATATGTTGGATTGGCTAAAAGGTTCGTTTGGGTGTTTCCATAAGATATTACGAAACACCAGAATGAACTTCTTGGCCAACCCAATCCAAATAAAATAGAGAGAAAAATAAAGACACCAGGACCAAATAGTGATAATTGTCATGACGCTTGAATAAGAAAATGTAGAATCAGCAATCTTTACATCATAATGAAGGATGAGTTTTGATGGTAAGCACACTTGTGGTTCCGAAAGTTGCCCAAGTCCTAATCTTTGGAATCTGTAATATCTTATGTTATCGGCAAAGGAGCATTAAGATAGAAAATGGAATTAAACTTTGTAATCAGGTGGTCTTAAAAGACAGAGATTAGATCAGATGAGACGAGATGGTTGGATGGCATCACTGACTCAGTGGACATGGATTTGAGCAGAATCTGGGAGACAGTGAAGGAAAGGGGATCCTACGTGCTGCAGTCCATGGGGTTGCAAAGGGTTGGACATGACTTAGCAATTAAACAACAACAATCCTTGATTTAGCTAAGACTTCTGGCCCATAAAACTATAAAATGATACATTTGTTTTATTTAAATGATACATTTGTGATAATTTGTTAAAGCAGCAATAGAGAGCCAATATAGTTACGAAAACTGAATCACTATTGAATAAAACCATGGAATTCAGTAAGTGATGTTTTCCTCTAGATTGAAATTATTTTAAATGTATCCAGAGATAGTTTCTTAATGGAAAGCCATGCTTTGAATGTTTTACGCTAAGGTATCTTTAATCCCAAATACAATCCTTTTAAGGTATAAAAGCAATTAAACTATTTCAACTTTCTCTTTAGTTTTTGTTTGTTCTAGTTAAAAACCCTATTTTCAGCAAATTAAATGTTAGCTTTTAACACTGAACTTTGGTTTCAAGTTATCTATCACTTTATAGTATATAATAAGCAAAGTTTATTTTTTTTACCAAACTTGCAAAACAAAATACAGTATCAAATTATACATGTGAGAAAATGCAAAATGCACTTTAAAACCCAGAGCTAAGATTTCATTTAGATCAGTCATTAACCATTAGGTAAGAGAGCTTATTTAAGGAATTGAAATCATAGCACTTACACTGTATTTTTAAATGTTGCTAAGAGCACTGAGGTGAAATAACTTGTCAGCGTAAGTGCTTTTTCTCACTTATTAGAACAAGACCAACCCGGAAAAACATATATTTTCCATTACCTAGTCTTCTCACAGAAACAAAATCTTTAATTAGTGCAGTGATAGTGTTAAATGCAATGACTATTTCATTACAAACTAGATAAAATTCAAGTAACTTGAGCATTTCACTTTTCATAAAGCTCCACTTTAAAAATATATATCAAAAGGAAAAGGAAAACAAGACTACATAAAATTATGTGATGTTCTTTCTTAACTTCAACTACTTAAAACTTTTTGGTGTTCACAAAGTAGAATCAGAACATGTTTATTTCCTACTTTGAAATAACAGAGCGCAGTGATTAGAATTACAAACTCATGTCACATGGCCTTGTTTTAATGTGTCTTTCTACTTTGTCAGAGACTGACATTTGTTATAATCACTCCAATCCTTGGGGTTTCCCTGGTGGCTTAGTTGTAAAGAATCTAGCTGCCAATGGAGGAGATGCAGGAGATAAGAGATCAATCTCTGGGTCAGGAAGATCCCCTGGAGAAGGAAATGGCGACCCACTCCAGTATTCTTGTCTTGAGAATTCCATGGCCAGAGGAGCCTGATGGGCTACTGACCATGGGTTTCCAAAGAGTCGGACATGACTGAGTGACTAACACACTTTTCATAAATGAAATAAAACTAAAGCATATAGGTAAGTGAGCTTGACATATTAATAATACAGCTAGCCCCGCTGTGGGATCACAAAGATTCGGATATGACTGAGCTTGTGTGTGCACATGAACACACACACACCTGGGAGACCATGTTGCCACAATATCAGACCTCTTATTTCATTTATCTAATTATCCACGTCTGTAATATCAACTCAAAAGCTTCAGGTATGAAACCACATGCCTTTTTATTTTGTGTGTTTGTCAATTTCTATCCATGTATGACTTTTAGTGTGAATGTTTTGTTAGTTTAGATCATTGTCACTTTCCACTTGAAGTATTTCATTTTGATTCCATTTCAGGACTCTTATCTCCACTGTAATTTCATTCCATGGAAACCAAGAAGCTACCTTATTCCACCCCAATGTTAATAAGTAGGATTTCCTAATAAATAAATGGGAATAAGAATTAAGTACATGGGATCTTTCAACTATAGAAAGAATGATATCTCAAAATAATTTATAAATATGTGAAAACTGGGAACAGCTGAATAATCAAAATAATCTGTGTTCAGATATTTGCTTTGACCCAAAGAAACATCTTATACTAGCCTTTCCCTTTACCCAAACAATTAAGTGATAATATCAAGCATTTAAAAGTGCCTAAACTCAAAAACTGTTAGCTAACATCTGGATTACCTCTGGAGACTAACAAAATCAAATGTCCAGATCTACAAAGATCTAATGACTTTATCTTGTAATGTGGGATACACCTGAGTGTATGTGTGCTCTTTCGTGTACAACTCTGTTGCAACCCCATGGACTGTAGCCTGCTATGCTGCTCTGTGTATGGGATTTCCCAGATAAAAATACTGAAGTGGGTTGCCATTTCTATCTCCAGGGGATATTCCCATTCCATGGATCAAACTTGAGTCTCCTGAATTGGTAGGCAAATCTTTATACTACCACGTTTGTAAGGCCCTGGGGCAGGTGACATCCACCAGAATACAATTTGTTAACACGATATATCTGTATGCAGAGCAGGAAGCAAGAGTTAGAACTGAACATGGAACAAAAGACTGGTTCCAAATAGCAAAAGTAGTACATCAAGGTTGTATATTGTCACTGTGCTTATTTAACTTATATGCAGAGCACATTATGAGAAACACTGGTCTGGATGAAGCACAAGCTGGAATCAAGATAGCTGGGAGAAATATCAATAATTTCAGATATGCAGATGACACCACCCTTATAGCAGACAGTGAAGAAGAACTAAAGAGCCTCTTGATGAAAGTGAAAGAGGAGAGTGAAAAAGTTGGCTTAAAGCTAAACATTCAGAAAACTAAGATCATGGCATCTGGTCCCATCACTTCATGGCAAATAGATGGGGAAACAGTGGAAACAGTGGCAGACTTTGATTCTTGGGCTCCAAAATCACTGCAGATGTTGACTGCACCTGTGAAATTAAAAGACACTTATTCCTTGGGAGAAAAGTTATGCCCAACCTAGACAGCATATTAAAAAGCAGAGACATTACTTTGCCCAACAAAGGTCCAACTAGTCAAGGCTATGGTTTTTACAGTAGTCATGTATGGATGACTATAGTTGTACTATAAAGAAAGCTAACACCCAATAATTGATGCTTTTGAACTATGGTGTTGGAGAAGACCCTTGAGAGTCCCTTGGACTGCAAGGAGATCAAACCACTCAATCCTAAAGGAAATCAATCCTGAATATTCATTGCAAGGACTGATGTTGAAGCTGAAACTCCAATAGTTTCACCACCTGATGTGAACAGCTGACTCGTTTGAAAAGACCCTGATGCTGGGGAAGTTTGAAGATGGGAGGAGAAGGGGACGACAGAATATGAGATGGCTGGATAGCACCACTGACTCAGTGGACATGAATTTGGGTAAACTCTGGGAGTTGGTGATGGACAGGGAGGCCTAGTGTGCTGCAGTCCATGGGGTCGCAAAGAGTCGGACATGACTGAGCAGCTGAACTGAGCTGATAGCACACTAAGAATTTAAATTGCTATCCCCAATAGGCATTCCTGACTGTGTAACCAGTAAGAATACTTTGAAATATACTATATTTTAAATATTTTTGTATTTATAAAACATAAGGTAAACATGAAATTCAGTTTTTCCTCTTTTTAATTGTCAAATATTGGAAACATAATTGATTTTTCAAAATCTAAAATCAAATATAAGTAAAAATTGTTTTTCAATTACTTGTATGAAATTTATAACAACTAAAGAACTTGCATATTTTCAACAGCAAAGTCAAAATATTAGGGAAAGCATTAAGAATATGAAATTAAAAGTTTCTAAAATAAAAGATAGGTTTTATTCTGGGAAGTCAAAACAGAAAACCAAAGGAGATGTATATCTTCAAATTAATGTCCTGATTGAAAGCAATAAAAATATAAAAGATTAATATTATGTGCATTAAAGATTCATGAAGGCCGAGTCTTCTAAAAAAATAACCTGACTTAACTGGCAGTCAGGAAGTCCTAATAACATTTTCCAATCACTATTGAATTGATTCACTTTCTATCTTTTGTAACATATATCATGATACTATTCCACATGAAAATATATGTTTGTTAATATTGTATGTTAATATATGTTTGTTAATATTAACAAACACGTTTGTTAATATTATTTTCACACTTATGTGCAGATATTTCATTTTCCAGTATTGTGGAATTTAGTCTTATAAGGGCATAGCCAAAGGGCTTAGAAACATATGGCTATGACCTTACATTTATTGTACAAATACTTGAATGATTTATGATTATGTAAGTGATAGTAGTGAGGGTTGCTTAAGATGTAAAATGTTTGGGGTCGTACCTAATCTGTTTACCCTCAGCTCCAATTTAATAAAAATGCTTAAATTTAAACCCTTCTATTGGTAGATGAATCCCATTAAAGTATAGTTTTGTTTATTTACTTAATGTTTTTATATGCATTACCTCCTCAGTTATCTTACTTTGTAACATTGAAACCATTAAACTTTTATATCTCATTCAGTGCTTAGCTTCAGGTTATTCTCTTCACTGAAAATAATAAGAAAATCTCAGAGAAACTAATGTAGTTTTCAATTCAGTTCAGTTCAGTCACTCAGTTGTGTCCGACTCTTTGCTACCCCATGGAGTGCAGCATTCCAGTGTTCCCTGCGCATCACCAACTCCAAGAGCTTGCTCAAACTCATGTCCATTGAGTCGGTGATGCCATCCAACCATCTCATCCTCTGTCGTCCTCTTCTCCTGCCCTCAATCTGGCCCAGCATCAGGGTCTTTTCCAATGAGTGATCTCCTCGCATCAGGTTGCCAAAGTACTGAAACTTCAGCTTCAGTATTAGTACTTCCAATGAATTTTCAGGACTGATTTTGTTGAGGATCGACTGGTTGGATCTCCTTGCAGTCCAAGGGACTCTCAAGAGTCTTCTCCATCACCACAGTTCAAAATCATCAATTCTTCAGTGCTCAGCTTTCTTTGTGGTCCAACTCTCACACCCATACATGACTAATGGAAAAAAGAAAAAAATGTTTTGACTAGCTGGACCTTTGTCAGAAAAGCAACGTTACCCCATAACAGCTACCCCATAACAAAGTAAGAGTCCCTTGGCTTTGTCTTCTTGCCCCCCCACCCCACCCCCAACTTTATCTTCAGGATCTAATTTTCCTGAAAGTTGCCATGGAATTTGGGTTACTTGTTTAGGAAATTCTAGATTAGATAGTAATGGTAACTGAAGGAAGCTTGTGTGTGTGTGTGTTTTCTGTACACATTAGGATTCCTATGCATATAACAGTGAATATTTATTTGAATTATAAGAAACTGAAATGTGTATGGTCTGTATAAAGAGAAAGGCCTGGGGTTTAGGCAACCCATTCTATTTTCCTCTGGATGTGGTTTCTCTCTCCCACCTGAGGATGTTACACTGAACTGTCTCTCACGGTCCAGCTGTGCAAGTCTCCCAAAACACAATGGTCATTTCAAATAACTGCATTCCTGCCTTTATTCTTAAAGATAAAGTTTGGTGGCCCCCTGTAGCTGCCCCTGAAGGCCCTAGAGTGTCAGACAGTGTCCAGCTATAGTCAGGATATTTTATCTTAAAAATAATGAAAGACATTAAGTCTTTAAAACTACCCCTTCAAAAAATAGGACAGGAGAATATCTTTCATTTGGTAGTTTATTAGATAATGAATTTAATACGTATCCTGATAACTCTGATGTAGAGTTTGTATCTGGTATTTAAACAAGCACAAAGACATTATGGAAACATGACATTACAATTAATGGCACTCAAATGTCCAATAGGTGAAACATAATTGGTATAATTTCTTATAAATTCCATAGTCTAAGGATACATTGAGCAATCAAATTAGGAATAAATAATAAAAGACTCATTCTTTGCAACTGTAAATATTTCAAACTACAGGAAATTATACTTCTTATTTAAAAGATAATTCATATTTCTGTCTTATTTTAAGCTCCCAAATGGGTATAGAGTTGGGGAGCAGTCAGTCCAATTTAAACACTGCTAAGTTTGGTCTGATATTGCTGTTTAAATTGATTACAGATTTGAAGTACAATAAAGATATGCATTAATTCTCCCTTAATATTGGCAAAATTATGCTAAAATATCACTTGGTTAAATCATTTTAAATGATTATTACTAATATTTCTAATGTGTTCAACACAAGCGTACTATACTAAAATTAAGTGGGGACTAATTCAGCCAATTATTGTCTTTATCTAATAAAAAATATTTTCTGTATAGATAATTCACATTCTGTAGCCAAGAGATTTATATCAATAACCAAGGGAGCAAGAATCCTTAGTGTGTTCTTATTAGAACAATTTGACTAAGACTTAACCAGAACATTTTATTTCTGTTAGGAGACGCACACTGACTGCAACCGCTCTTCCTGGCCAGGCACCAGAGTAACCATTTACATTAATTGTTTTATGACAGGATTTTCTGGTAAGGAACACAGAACTAATAAGCAACCACCAACCGGAAGATTTGGGGAAAGGTCAAAAGGAGACATCACATGTCTGACCACCTCCCAGAATCCTTCTTGCTTGCATAGATCTTGAGTAAGCAATTCATGTGCCGCCAGGGAAAATTCTGAGTCAGAATGATTGGCCAAAGACAACCCGGAAACTAATTCCATCACCATAAAACCTGAGACTGCAAGCCATGTGTCAGAGCAGACCTCTGGGGTTCCCTTACCCTACTGCTCTCATCTGGGCACCCCTTCCCAGTAAAATCTCTTGCTTTGTCAGCACATGTCTCCTAGGGCAATTCGTTTCTGAGTGTTGGACAAGAGCTCACTTTCCAGCCTTGGAAGAGCCCCCACTTCCTGCAACATTTCTGTAGCTTATTGTTTCCTGACATGGCTGCTTAGGAGTCCAGAAAAATAAAAATTCTCTTGCAGATCTAAGATAAATTTGTGTTATTAAAACCTCATATGATTTTGCAAATTTTCTGAAAATTCAAAGAAATGCAGCCTGAAACAGCACCCACTTCTAGATGAGGCCTGGATCTACTCAATCTTGGCAGGGTTCACCTGGTAAGCATCAGAGGAGGCACGTTGTATGATGACAATTTAAATACTAGAAACTCTACAGAGTGGAAGTCAAGTCCGGTAGGCATCCACTCCATACGGTCATAAGTGAAAACGGGTGAGAATGTAGATAATGTTGCCTTCAAATTACAATTTTCTACATTTGCAGAGTGCAGCTCTATCTAAACCCTACAGCATTTCTGTGATACAATTAAGTATGATTGTCTCTTTACAGTGGAAAAAGATGGTCATGGATGTCAAGTGACCTACCAGCAGCCAAGTGCACCATAGCTGGAAGTTGGGATGGACCCAGGGAAGCCTCTGGATCTGAGTGTGCTCCGAATTGTCAACCACAAACTGGTACTTGCCATGGGCACTTGCCATTTACCCTTACAAGGATTAAATTGTGTGCTGCTACTGCTGCTGATCTTCAACACCCCCTGAAGGAGTTCAGGGTGGAGAGCAGACATGAGGCACTCTGTGCTCCAGGAACATTGGCAGGACAGGTCTTCAGTCAGTTAAGATAGCCTCAGGAGCTGATTTTATGAACCTAATTCTTGTATATCCTCATATCTAGAAAAGCACTAAAATCCTTTGTGGTGATGACTGTTCCTTATAACTAGCAGAAGCTTCATGAGACCAGCAGAAACTTTCTGAAAAATAAACATGCTTGACTGCATGCACTCCCCCTTTACGAGAATCACATATATATAAATACAAATATATATATATGTATTTATATACATATATATATATACAAAATATCCTGGCTTTTCTCTAAGATGTTGCAGTGGATTTTATTTTACACATATGGTTGCATGTATACATATATGCATATATATATATATGTATTTATATACATATATATATATATTTATGGAGAAGGCGATGGCACCCCACTCCAGTACTCTTTCCTGGAAAATCTCATAGACAGAGGAGCCTGGTAGGCTGTAGTCCATGGGAGATTATTTATATATATATATATATATATATATATATATATATATATATATATATATATATGTATGTATGTATACTGTCCTTTCCCCCTACATCTTTGAAACAGTTTCTCAGAGCTATCTGAGGTTCTGTCTCCTAGTGTGCAGTCCTCATACTACCCTCCCCCCAGTAAAACTCAACTCACAACTCTCAGGCTGTGCATTTTCTAAGCCGACAGGATGTGCCTGCAGTTGAGGCAGGAGAGCAGTTGTATAGCTATAATATCTTCCTTTATGTGTTCACATTTAACGAGGAGTTTCTCAGAAGATTTCTATCAGGCAGTAACACGGAGAAGTAAAGGAAGACAGAAGAGCGGAATGTGCCTCAAAGAAACACTTCCCCTGCAATACTCAATGCATCCCAGGCACATGAGGAGGATGCAGATTGCCAGTCAATATTATACAATAACTCCTTTCTAATTATCTAATGCCATACAACCAGTCATGACAACACTTACTGGCTAAAGATAACTGATGTGTTAAAATCTCTTGCATTTTCTGTGTGCTAGCAATTCAAGACGAACTAGGATGAACGGGTTGGTTAGGGTCATGCCTGCACTCAGATTTATATGGTGGCTGGGGAAGCCAAGAGCTGGCAGGCCCCTGTCACTTTGTGTTGTGGGTCTCAGGGCTTCTCCATGAGGTCTTCCACGTGGACTCCCATATGTTGGCCCCAGTGTATTCAGTTTTCTGACACTGAAGCCCAGGGCTACATGGAAAGTGCTTTAGCAAGTGGAAGCTGCAATGCCTTTTCTAACTGACCCTCAGAGGTCATGAAGCATCGTTTCTGCTGCTTCCTCTCGGTTATGATGAGTCACAACTCACTCTGCATCCTCACCTCCATTCACACAGAGGCACGTACAGGAAGGTTGATGAGAGTAATGCCAGGTCCTACTGCAGAAGAATCTGCAGAACAAGAGAGGTTGCAACCATATGTGTAAAATAAAATCCACTGCAACGTCTTACAGAAAAGCCAGGATATTTTGTAAATGATGAGAGAAAGGACTGAGGATGAGTCACTCATGCCCCACTGACTAGGGCAGACATAACTGCAGGGTCTTGCTCTCACTCTGAAGAAAGTTTACAAGGACAGGAACTCCATGCAAAAGCCCTGAGATGAAAGGGATATAGACGTCTTTGTGGTGGATGATGGTCCAAAGGAAAACGTAATGGGAAAGAGGAACAGGAGTGGACAGTTATAGAAAATGGCATGTTATTATAGGCTGGTGTGGAGGACACTTGCTCGGCACTGTGGAAACTAGAAAAATGATACAGATAAAGCTATTTACAAGGCAGAAATAGACACAGACTTAGAGAACAAACATATGGATACCAAGGGGAGAAAGTGGAGTGGAATGAATCGGAAGATTGGGATTGACACATATACACTATTGATGTGTGTCCACGTGTGCTAAGTAACTCTGGTGTATCTGATTCTATGCAATCCTATGGATGGTAGCCCACAAGGCTTCTCTGTTCATGGGATACTCCAGGCAAGAATATAAGAATATAGGAATAAGTTGGCATGCCCTGCTCCAGAGGATCTTCACGACCCAGGTTTTTTACTAGTGACACCTGGGAAGCCCATACACTATTGATACTATGTATAAAATAGATAGGGACTTCCCCGGCGGCTCAGCAGTAGAGAATCTGACTGCAAGGCAGGAGCCGAGGAAGACACAGGTTCAATCCCAGGATAGGGAAGACCCTCTGGAAGAGGGCATGGCAACCCACTCCAGCATTCTTGCAGCATGCATAGAAGAGATAACTGATGAAAAGCTACCATATAGCGCAGGAAACCCTACTCAAAGCTCTGTGATAACCTAAATGGGAAGGAAATTCAAAAAAAAGAGGGGATATATGTATATGTATGACTGATTAGCTTTTCTGTACAGTAAGAAATAATACAACATTGTAAAGCAACTATACCCCAATAAAATGTGGTTTTTTGTAAAGGTATGTTTGAAATGCAGAGAGGGGCAAGGAAGGAAAAATCAGAACCCCCACTCCTTTAAGTAGGTGGTAGAATGTGTATTTAGGGAATATTCTACTGGATATCAATTTCTGAGTGTAATCTGCTATTTGCTATATTTTTCTTGAACTCTGAAAATTTCTCATAAATGGGAAAACTCTACTGACTAGTCCTCCTATTCCTAAAAATCACTACTGATTTATGAGTTATGAAAAACTATTAAAATAGGACCTAGAAATTAGTAAGTACAAAGTTAATGTTGGCTGTTATTTTCTTGCCCTCATCACAGTCTTCCTCACTCCTTGCAAACTTCAGTTGTGACATAGGTCTTTCCAGCACCAGCACTTCACGTCCTCCACATGTCAGCATGGAGAATTGTAAGGCCTACATCTGCCTTGTCCATCATTTTGTTTCTAATGGATATATGGTGGCACTAGTGGTAAAGACTCTGCCTGCCCATGCAGAAGATACAAGAAATGTGGGTTCCATCTCTGGGTCAGGAAGATCTGCTGGAGTAGGAAACAGCAACTTGCTCCATTCTTGCCTGGAGAACTCCATGGACAGAGGAGCCTGGGCAAGCTACAGTCTGTGGGGCCACAAAGTGTCGGACACAACTGAGCAACTGATCACTCCTCTCCCAAACATCTTAGTGCAAAATATGCATCTTTTTCTATTCCTCCAGGCATGAATAATTATGTTCTAATTAACTCTAGGAATTATACTAAATTTATATCACTATCATTATTAATAAAACAAAAATCAGTATATAAATATAGTTAATGTGACACTTTATATGTATTTTAAATATATATGTTTGAGTTCAGTTTGTACATAAATTGCAAATTTTGACTCTGGAGAAATGATCTGTGATAAACAAGATTTATGAAGTATCTCATCCAATGTTATCAAAATATGAATGTCCAACCTTTTACTTACCTATGCTTCACTGACAGTTTTACAAGGCTACTGAAATGGCTTGAATAACCTTTTGGTTCTTCAAGTCATAAAAACACATTCTGTCTCTGCAAATATAAATTATACAAATTTATTGTGATTCTGTGGGACAACAATCTTTTCAGGTCACTCTACTCATAATTACTACTAATTAAAATGTGCCAAAAAAAAAGATAGAAATTTATCACTGCTCATTAAACCCCTAAAGACTGTGTTAATTGGATGTCAGTCCCAGTAACTCACAAAAATGTTTGCTGCCAGTCTAATTTTAGAGCAAAAGGACAGTGAACTGTACAATATTCTAGCTGAGAATCTAATCTGAAAAAAATCCACAGCTTTAGCGAGACAACATATATGTAGTTTTTTAATGGGTGTCATCATTATCAGCCATTGGCCTAAACAAACAGAATAAATTAGTGTGATGTTTGTTGACTTTTAACTGACATAAGGTTCCACAAACCTACAGCCAAGGCAATGAACAACAACTGCAGCTGATTTACAAAGCTGAGCAATTTTAAAAGTCTATGTATATGAAACATCTTTTCCTCCCTTAAATTAAGCAAAATATTTTTAGAGTCATTGTATTTAGAAGAGTAAGTGTTTTAACTGAAGTAAAACTTTTTATGCAAAACTTCGGATACAATTTGTATATGATCCAATTCCAAATCCTTCTATAAATATAATGCTTTGTGTGAATATGAAATAATTACATGAGAAAAGTAGAACAAAATTGCTGGGAAACCAGGACTTGGCTATGGACAGCAAGGCTAAATTAGATAATGTGCAAAGTGTAAAAATGGCTCCTTTATGTTACCTAAAATATGAGGAGTAACAAGTGTACAATTAAGAGCAAATCACACAAGAGCTCTAAAGCTGGAAGCTTCAGCCTTGAGACAGAAATACTGGATATTTGGATTATTGTTGTTCCTGTTCACTTGCTGCTTTATCCGACTCTCTGCAATCCTGTGAACTGCAGCTCATTGGGCTCCTCTGTCCTTCACCACCTCCCAGAGTTTGCTGAGTGTCCACTGAGTCACTGATACCACCCAAACATCTCATCCTCTTTTTCCCCCTTCTCCTGCTACCCTCAAATTTTCCCATCATCAAAGTCTTTTCCAATGAGTCAACTCTTCCCATTAGGAGGCCAAAGTATTGGAGCTGCAATTTCAGCATTAGTCCTTCCAATGAATATTCAGGGTTGATGTCCTTTAGGATTGACTGGTTTGATCTCCCTGCTGTCAAAGGGACTCTCAAGCATCCCTTTGAAAGCATCAATCCTTCAGTGTTCAGCCTTCTTTATAGCCCAATCTTCGCATCTGTGCATGACCACTGTAAAAACATAGCTTTGTCTATATGGATCTTTTTCAGCAAAGTGATGTCTCAGCTCTTTAATATGCTGTCTAGGTGGTCATAGCTTTTCTTCTAAGGAACAAGTATCTTTTAATTTCATGGTTTCAGTCAACATGCACAGTAGTTTTGGAGCCCATGAAAATGAAATCTGTCACTGTGTCCACTTTTTCCCTATTTGCAATGAAGTGGTGGAGCTGGATGCTATAATCTTCATTTTTTGAATGTTGACATTTCAATCAGCTTTTTCACTTTCTTATTTTACCTTTATCAAGAGGCTCTTTAGTTCCTCTTCGGTTTCCGCCATTAGATTGGTGGCATCTGCATATCTAAGGTTGTTGGTATTTCCCCTGGAAGTCTTCATTCCAGCTTGTGGTAATGGTGGTTTAGTTGCTAAGTCATGTCTGATTCTTGGGACCCCATGGACTGGAGTCTGCCAGGCTCCTCTGTCCATAGAATTCTCCACGCAAGAATAATGGAGTAGGTTGCCTTTTCCTTCTCCAACTTGTGAGTCATTGGATTATTGGTTAAATATTACTACAGTGTCTATGCCTTCTTGGTAAATAGATGGGGAAACAATGGAAACAGAAACATGCATTTTTTCTTAGGCTCCAAATTCACTGCAGATGGTGACTGCAGCCTTGAAATTAAGAGATGCTTGCTCCTTGGAAGAAAAGCTATGACCAACCTAGACAGCATATTATAAAGTAGAGACAATACTTTGCCAACAAAGGTCCATATAGTCAAAGCTATGGTTTTTCTAGTACTCATGTGTGGATGTGAGAGTTGGACCATCAAGAAAGCTGCATGCTGAAAAATTGATGCTTTGTAACTGTGGTGTTGAAGAAGACTCTTGAGAGTCCCGTGGACTGCGAGGAGATCAAACCAGTCAATCCTAAAGGAAATCAGTCCTAAATGTTCATTGGCAGTACTGATGCAGAAGCTGAAGCTCCAGTAATTTGGCCACCTAATGCAAAAAAGTGACTCATTGAAAAAGATCCTGATTCTGGGAAAGATTGAAGGCAGGAGGAAAGGGTATAACAGAGGATGAAATGGTTGGATGGATCACTAGCTAAATGCACATGAATTTGAGCCAGTTCCAGGAGCTGGTGATGGACAGGGAAGCCTGGTGTGCTGCAATCCATGGGGTCGCAAAGAATTGGACTCAATTGAGTGACTGAACTGAACTGAACTGATGACTTCTTAGAGAGACCTCACATGTGCTATCATAACTCCCTGACCTTTACGCTTGCATCCTGTCACCTTATGTCTTAATTTTAAAACTCTTCTGCTGTTACTTCAGTACAAATCTTAATGACAAGCTAATTGCTTGATGCAGTTCTTGGGGTCGCAAAGAGTCGGACATGACTGAGCAACTGAACTGAACTGAACTGAATTATTTGATAATTTAATTGAATTTTTGTGTTTCAAAAAGAGCCTCTGTGTACGGTATTGCTAGCATGAGTCAAGAGTATTATATCATTTCTACCAACAATTAGTCCAAATTCCACCTAAAATTATCTATCACTAGGTAGACTGAATTAAGGAATTCAGGATCATTATACCCTTGAACTTCATAAAAGTAAATACCAGACTTTCCGCATTAATGGCAAGTGTAAGACCTATGTACCCAGTTTTGTACTGAAAGGTTAACAGAATATGCTCTAAAATATGCTGGTTTGGCATATTGATTATTTTGAGCTAAAGGAACTTGAAAACAGTAGGTACAAAAGGAACACTCACTGTTTACAATAGCTAGGACACGGAAGCAACCTAGATGTCCATCGGCAGATGAATGGATAAGAAAGCTGTGGTACATATACACAAGGGAATATTAATCAGCTATTAAAAAGAATGCATTTGAATCAGTTCTAATGATGTGGATTAAACTGGACCCTATTATACAGAGTGAAGAAAGTCAGAAAGAAAAACACCAATACAGTATATTAACACGTAAATATGGAATTTAGAAAGATGGTAATAATAACCTTGTATGCGAGACAGCAAAAGAGAAACAGATGTAAAGAACAGACTTTTGGACTCTGTTGGAGAAGGCGAGAGTGGGATGATTTGAGACATAGCATTGAAATATGTTTATTATCGTATGTGAAATAGATCACCAGTCCAGGTTTGATGCATGAGACAAGGTGCTCAGGGCTGGTGCACTGGGATGACCCTGAAGGATGGGATGGGGAGGGAGATGGGAGGGGGGTTCGGGATGGGGGTTCAGGATTGGGGACACATGTACACCCATGGCTGATTCACGTGACTGTATGGCAAAACCACCACAATATTCTAAAGTAATTAGACTCAAATTAAAATAAATTAATTTACAAAAAAAAAAAAGGAACACTCAGATATCCCCTTTTCAGGAGATGAAACTCCCACATGGAAGATGTTCTCCTAAACCAAGAGGAAACAACCTTATAATCAGAGGCAAGTAATCAAGCAGAGACGAACCTGCAGAGACAGACCTTGTTAACACAATCTCATCCTGCCTTGGTCACCCTGTGCCTTTTAGTTACTTTTCCACAATCCCTGCCCTTTTGGTTAACCCAATATGTAAGCAATCAGAGCTATCCAGGCTTTGGGTTTTCAGTTCAGACACTAAGTCATGCTGATCCTTTGGGACCCCATGGACTGAAGCACCCCAGGCTCCCATGCCCTTCCCTCTCTCCTGAATTTTGCTCAAATCCATGTCCATTGTCTCAGTGATGCCATCCTTTTCACCCCTTCTCCTCATGCCTTCAATCTTTCCCAGCATCAGTGTCTTTTCCAATAAGCCAGCTCTTTGCATCAAGTAGTTAACATATTGGAGCAGCAGTCCTTCCAACATATATTCAGGGTTGATTTTCTTTAGGATTAACTGGTTTGATTATTCTTGCTGTCCAAGGGACTCTCAACAGTCTTCTCAACATCACAGATTGAAAGCATGAATTCTTTGGCCCTCAGCCTTCTTTATAAAGACTTATGTCCTGTTAATCTCTTTATGTCAGCTTAAAGACTCCGAACCCAGCCCAAGACCCTGAGGAGGTCCCTGTAGAGCTTTGTCTCCCTAGTGTGTCTGGCTTGGAGGACAGGCTGTCCTGGGCTGGGAGACCCCACTTATCCTAGAGATGTTAGCTGATATCTGAGGCCACTGACAGAAAGCTAGCAAAAGGCAACAGTCCTTCCACCTCAGCCTCTGGATGTCTATCTGTGTCTGAGGCACAGAGGAAGGTAAGGATTCCCCGCCATTCCTTTCCAAATTCAGTCAGCAGGAGAAAAACATTTGTAAGCATTAGTTCTTTGGATTGAGACTGTGAATTTTCTTCTGGATCTCCATTGGAAATTGCTCCAGGGAATAGTCACTATTTTCCTTTGCTATGTCAGTATCCCTTTTGTATCTGCTGTTCTTCAAGTGCTTTTAGCTCAAAATAGTCCATACACCAAGTGGGC
Source organism: Ovis canadensis (assembly GCF_042477335.2). NCBI lineage: Eukaryota > Metazoa > Chordata > Mammalia > Artiodactyla > Bovidae > Ovis > Ovis canadensis. The sequence goes on from NC_091246.1 coordinate 110,089,096, forward strand.
GTACTTTGTGGAGGCACATTCTGCTACCATTCATTACCACCCGGTCACTCCCCCACCAGGGTAGGCAGCATCGCAAGGCTCAAGGTCACCTGAGTGCTTGAATATGAACTGCCCAACCTGTGGAACTTCACTTAACTCACTGTGAACACAGCCTGCAGGGTCTTTCTCTATTTCTATACAGTTCTCACAGCTGTACTTCATCACTTAACTTAGGTTGGGGATATTTTCTCAATTTGGATGATGCAATTATAGCTAGAGATTGTAATAGGGAAAGAGAGCTGCCACCCACTCATTTGTTGACATTTTACCTCAATTTATTTTTTCCTTATGGGTATTCCTAATTTAAAATTTCCCATATTCATTTATAAGATAATTTTAATATTTTAATAATCTTTAAATTATTCCAGGTTTGATACCTGGGTTAGGAAGATCCACTGGAGAAGGGCACAGCAGCCCACTCTGGTATTCTTGCCTGGAGAATCCCATGGACAGAGGAGCCAAGCCTGCAGGCTGCAGTACACAGCGGAAGTAAAAGTTGCTCAGTCATGTCTGACTCTGCGACCCCATGGACTGTAGCCTGACATGCTGCTCTGTCCATGGATTTCTCCAGGGAAAATTGGAATGGGGAGACATTCCTTTCTCCAGGGAATCTTCTCAACCCAGAGATTGGACCCATGTCTCCGCATTGCAGGAGGATTCTTTACTGTCTGAGCCACCAGGGAAGTACAGTCCGTAGGGTTGCACAGAATCAGACACAACTGAAGCAACTTAGCACACACAACACCATACACATTTAAATTATTCAAAGTAAAAATAATCACAAGCTCGCTTATTTAGTAACTAACAAAATGTCAGTTTCATGTTCTGGACATATTTTGGACACTTAGACAAAAATATCTGAAATAAGTTTAAGATAAAGCTTAAAAAAAAATCCTTTTACAACGTACATTTTATTTAGGTACCTGTCATACTTTTCTAAAGGAGTGCCAGATCTTACTCACAGCAATACCCAAAGGGAGTACAGTCTTATGCTAAATTATATAAATTAATATAATATTTTGTTCTATTTACTTGCCTTAAAACTAAATGAATAACATATCATTTAAAACTGTCTAATTTTCAACATAATGACTTTAGCTCAATTTTTTCTCCCATAATAATTAACTTCTCAAAAACTGTGTCAAGGGCACATTATGATCTAAGAACCATTAATTTTCCTCTGTTTTAAAACTTGCTATCGTTTGAAATATTATCTTAAAAACAAACAAAGGAAAGAATTGTTAAATGGAGAGAAAATGGGACTTTTGATTTAAATTAGTAACTTACAGTAGTTGTAAACAATGAATCATCTACATGTTCCTTTACTCTGGAAGCATAACGATAGGTTTAGTTTTCTGAACTGATTTTGGTTTTCAGCCCTCATCTATTAACCGACCTTGTAGAGGTCATACTGACATTCTGATGGCATATCCTCAGTTCAGTCGCTCAGTCATGTCCGACTCTTTGCCACCCCATGTACTGCAGCACGCCAGGCTTCTCTGTCCATCACCAATACTCGGAGCTTGCTCAAACTCATGTCCATTGAGTCAGTGATACCATCCAACCATCTCATCCTCTGTCATCCCCTTCTCCTCCTACCTTCAATCTTTCCCAGCATTAGGGTCTTTTCCAGTGAATCAGTTTTTCGCATCAAGTGGCCAAAGTATTGGAGCTTCAGCTTCGACATCAGTCCTTCCAGTGAATATTTAGGACTGATTTCCTTTAGGAAGGACTGGTTGGATCTCCTTGCTGTCCAAGGGGCTCTCAAGAGTCTTCTCCAACACCAAAGTTCAAAAGCATCAATTCTTCAGTTCTCAGCTTTCTTTATAATCCAACTCTCACATCCATATATGACTACTGGAAAAACCATAGCTTTGATTAGACAACCTTTGTTGGCAAAGTAATGTCTCTTTTTAATATGTTGTCTAGGTTGGTCATATCCTGTGGGCCTTTAAATAATCAGGATATTTATGTTTCTTTACCTGTCACCAAGACAGATTTTTGGCAATACCCTTTCATTGTAAGTAAAATTCTCTCTCATCTTAGGTGCACAATGCCACCATTTCTCTGCTGAGATTTTATTTTATTTTTTTTCATTCTCTGAAACTTTTCACAAAAGCTTCTTTAGTATCCATAAATGCTAGTTCCAAATTCTTCACTATAGGTGGGTTGGTTTATATTGATTTGCTCTTTAATATGGGGCCCATCTTAATGTTTTTATGGACATTTAGCAATTATATATACTGAATATTTTGGATATATATTTTGGGTGATACATTTTTTCAGATAGTGAGTTCTGTTATTTTCCTCTGAAGTTGTGTACCCCCCATGGTGGGGAGCAATATATATATTAATTAATCATTTTACAATTGGAGGATAGTTTCTTTACTAAACACTGTGTTAGTTTCTGCCATATATCAGCATGAATCAGCCATAGATATACACATGTCCCCTCCCTCTTGAACCTCCTTCCCACCTCCCACCGCATCCCACTCCTCTCACATGTCACAGAGCACCAGGTTTGAGCTCCCCTGTGTCATACAGCAAATTCCCTCTGGCTATCTATTTTACATGTGGTAGTATATATGTTTCCATGCTACTCTCTTGATTCTCAAAAGAGAAGCATCATAATCCTCAAGTTCAATTCCTCTCATCAAGGACCAGCTCCTCAACAGTCTTTTGATAATTTTTAGTTCTTGTTCAAAAATAAATTTTTAATATTTCCAGAATTTTAAATGCTATCTGAAAGTCTGCAAATAATCTGTTCTGCAATTTTACAATTACTTTTTAAGTTTGTTATATTAATCAGTGTTATACGATAAAAAATGTAAAGCTCTAGGGAAGACTCCATGCTTCCACTGCTAGGGACAGGGGTTCAATCCCTGATCAGGGAACTAAGATCCCACAGATCACACAGTGTGGCCAAATAAATGAAGCTTCAAAAAAAGTAAGCTTCATAAGAATACAAGCTCTATTTCCTTTCTCTACATTGAATCCCCAGCTCTAATTGCTGCATATGTATAATTTTTAGCTCTTATGTATTTTCATACTTTATCCTTTTAAAAATCTCAGGAGGTGAGTATTATATTTATGACCACTTTAACATGATAAAAATGAAGCATGATTAATTATCACATATCTCAGTCCTGGTAGTAACAGATGGAGAATAATCACAGGTACATCACTCTTGTTTTGAATACTATGTATGATACGGTACATGGTTTTGCTCATTGTGGAATATATTTAATTTAATAAAGATTTCTTTATTGATCTCAGTCACTCCCTAACCTGAATTTCTTAATTGAAAAATATATTAATAATACAATAATAAACAAATGAAGTAACTTACTATGTAAAATATATTGGAGAAAATTCCTATTAATCTATGAGCCCCTGGCTTCATTTTCTAAACAATGTTAGACAAACACTTGAAATTCATCTCACCATGCACTTGAAAAAAAAAATGTAGCTAATATATTGCTTTTTCTTATTTTTTCCTCTTTGAATGATTCTTTACGAAAGAGATTTTAGACAATTGTAAAATATTATGTGGATATAAATTACATACTTAGTTCCTAGTTAAGCTGCCTGTAGAGCACATAATTTATTTACTCAGTTCATATTTATTATCTACTGTAGCTCGTTAACTGTGAACATGGTACACAGGTCACATAAAGGTATGCTGCAAGCTGAGAGAAACAAAACAGACATAAGCAAAACAGAATAAATACACGTTGATGTACTAGTATAAAAAAAGAAAGAAAAGTGAAATGGATACTTCCAGACCAAGTCTAATTTTTTGCCATGAGAATTTTAGACTCTTTTGGACATATACTCTTTAGTATGTGTGTGCGATGTGTGGCCTGTGTGTTAGGGGACAGTGTTTCCATGGAGGGAAGGGGGATGTTTTTCTTTTCAAACACTAACTGTATCAGTTAATTACTGCTGTCCAAAGCTAAGTGGCTTTAAAGCATCTATAGTTTATGATTTCCCAAAAAGTATGAGGTGTGTGGCTGTTCCTTTGCTGATTTCGGCTAGACTCACTTATGTCTCGTTGATTAGCTGGAGGTTCACTTTCGCTTTCAGCTAGACTGGGAGGCCAAGGTGTTATAACTTTCAAGTCAAGCAGCAGATGTTGGCTACTGGCTAAAGTGACAAAACTATTCTCCATATGGTTTCTCATCTGCAAGAAGGGGTGCCTGCTCTTTTACATAGTTCTTGTCAGGGCAGCAAAAGTGGATGTTACAAGGCCCTTTGAAGCTGAGACCCTAGAAGCTGTAAAACGTCATTTCTGCCACATACTGTTAATGAATGGAGAATGCTACCTCAAATTCAACAGAAGGTGGGATGAAAGATGGGAGGAGACAAAATTAGTGTATGGCTATGCTTAAATTGGGCTTCCCTGCAGCACAGCTTCTCTGGGGTAGAATCTGTTTGCAATGCCAGATACTCAGGTTCAATCCCTGGGTTGGGAAGATGCCCTGAAGAAGAACATGGCAACCTACTTCATTCTTCTGGCCTGGAAAATCACATGGACAGAAGAGCATGGTGGGCTACAATTCACGGAGTCTCAAAGGAGTTAAGAGTTTATAGTTAAACTACAACAGTGCATCCTTCAGCCACAATTGCTTCCATTGCTCCCAGGAGAAAATATGTTCACCAAACCCACTCAACCTCATTTATGGGATCAAAGCCAGACTCTAGCATCTTAGGAGCGTCTTTTCATATAGGCAAGGAGCCCTACATTGATCCAAATAATGGATTATTTTGGTTAAATAAAGAGCTGTGAGCATTAAAGAACCTCCTCTCAATATCAAGGGAGACAGAGACACAGAGCACGTTTGTGAGACTGGGATAGAATGACAGCAAAATTTAGAAGATCACATTAATCAAAAATAGGAAGAAGGAAAAGCACACAGCTGTCATTAGTCCATAATCACTCTTCAGGTTGAAGCAGGCAGTGGCAAACCACTCCAGATCTTGCCTGGAGAATCCTATGGATTCCTCCACGGCCAGGAACATTTCTGGAACAAGACTCATATCTGCTCATTACTTACTGGTGGCTCAGACAGTAAAGAATCCTCCTGCAATGAGGGACACCTGGGTTAGATCCCTGGGCTGGGAAGATCGCTTGGAGGAGGGCATGGCAACCCACTCCAGTATTCTCGCCTGGAGAATCCCATGCACAGAGAAGCCTGGCGGGCTACAGTCCATGGGGTCCTGAGCGACTGAGCACAGGGTTTATTAATGCACATTTCTCCTCAGCACTTGGCTCCCCCTTGGAGATTTTGGCACTGCCTACTAAAGTCAGTTTCCTTTTCAGGAGGTATAACTGATCCACTGTAAATGACCAATGTTCAGATCCGCAAACAATTTTCTTTTCTTCTTGTATAAAGCTGGGAGTTCCTTTAATTTTGAGCTGTCATTTATTTTCTAATACAACCTGATAGTATTTTTACTGGCACAGTTTCCTTAAAAAAAAGTTTATCTGTAAGATGTGGCAGGTGTCAGTTTCCTAACAATTCTTTGAGCCCCCTTTTCTCTTGTGAGGAAATTTTCCTAGATACAATCTGAAATCTTTCAAAAATCATAACAAACTGTACTAATATCATACCCTGATCTGATCTTTAGCCCCAGGTCTGGTTTCACATTGAGAATATTTTCCCCATCAAAGACTAGAGATGAATAATAATTTTTATTCTTGATCCTTGAAATCCTCCAAGTTTTCCTCTAAATTTTGCTTGCCACTCTACACATTTATCTCCCTTCCTGTGTTTTAGCACATGGAGATATAAAATTGTAATGTGACATTTTATTATTCGGCATAAAAATCTCTTAAACCAAATCTACAAGTGAGTTAAGTGCACTTTCTATTTTTCTAGGTTTTCTTGCTGAAGGTTTTGCCAGTTGCTCTCCAGTTATGTAACATGAGGCACCTTTGCTCCAACTTCCAAGAACAGTTACTCCTCCGCTCTTCCTGGCTTCCCCTGTAGTGTCCTGGGAACCCTTCCAGCTCTGCCTGTCACACTGCCTCAAAGCCAAGGATACAAGCTCAGATTTCTGCTGTGAAGCACAATAATTCTTCCACCAGTCACTTACTGCTAAACTACTCCAAAATTCAGTGCTAATGGAAGTGATTCTCCCTCAAGGTTAAAATTATTATTAGTTATCAAAGTGAGCAAGCCATTTCCTGGGCTCACCCATGAAGCCACACTTGGCTGGAGATGTAGCTGCACTGGATTGTCCAAGTTGGCCAAGAATCAGCTCAGATTCTAGAATTTTAAGACTTTTATTTCTGAGAAAAATTCAGAAGTAAAGTCACAATCATAAAATTTCATGGATAAAAGGTTCCATAAATTTAAAATTTAAATATGTATTCCCATGGGGGTGTGGGAAGCATAGAGAGCAAATTTTTACATATATTTTGTTAAATGAGATATTCTCAAAAGAATAAAGTCTCTGCAGTAAGAAAAAAAATGACTGAAAAGAAAAGATTAGTGAAGTGAGCATTTAAGAAAAAAAACAGTAAAATAAACTGAATAAAACCATATATAATTAAAATATTCAGAGGCAACTTAGTTATAACGTGTAGGCACCCAAATTTTCCTAACAATTAAGAAGAAAGAGTCTTTGAGAATAGATGTAGAAAAAGAAGTGATAACACTCAACAGTATTCTGAGTCTAGTCTAATAAACCTTCTAGATCATTGTTGCTGTTGTTTAGACACTAAGTTGTGTCCAGCTGTATGCTACCTCATAGACTGCAGCATGTCAGTCTCCCCTGTCCTTTACCACCTCCCAGAGATTGCTCAAACTCATCTTCATTGAGCTGGTGATGCCATCCAACCATCTCATCCTCTGCCATCCCCTTCTCCTCCTGCCTTCAATGTTTTCCAGCATCAGGGTCTTTTCAATGAGTCAGTTCTTCACATTTGGTGGCCAAAGTATTGAAGTTTCAGCTTCAGCATTAGTCCTTCCAATGAATTTTCAGGTTTGATATCCTTTAGGAATGACTGAAGGGTTGGTAATGTGTGGTCCTGAGACACATGTAATATCATACCATTTAAATTCCACATTTGGTTTCATAGCTTTCCAGCTACAGGAAGAACTGATTCTTGATGACATTTATACTAGCTCTTGTAGGATTACAGACCTGATGGTTTCTTCGCCCAAAATGGTGATGCTACTTGGAGTAACATTTGCCTTTTTAATGCATTTTCACTAAGGAATTAGAGTTTATGTGTTCAGCCACTAAATGGGATATTTTAAACACATTTTCTCAATACTGCTTATTTTTAGCATATTCTGAAAGAGCAAATGGCCAAATAGAGATCTGCTTGCAAATATCATACACTTTCAAGTGAAACTCCCTTACATTATATGTTCCTTACTATTTTCTCATCCTCCAAATATATTAAAGGATAAAAGCAACGTAATGCACAATTTTCTGAGTGACCATATCAGGCACTGCAAGGGGCTGAGGGGTGTGAGGATGACTCCTCTCAATCAAAAGCAGTACATTATTTATTTGTTCCATGTGCCTTGAAAGGAAAATTTCCAAGGGAAGAAACCTGATGCAGACTTACAGAAAAGACAAGCCAAAGATTGCAGCCTACAGACACACATATCACAGGGTGTTTCCTGTTTGCATCACAACGGGTTGCCTATTACAAAGGCAAACAGACTCTGATTTCTCACCCTGCTAAGTTTATCCTGCTGTTTGACTGCCATTGGCTGTGAAAACTCAGGCAGTTTCTGAGCCTAAAACTTCATTTAAATATATGCAACAGAGGTCAAGGCTATTGTGATAGGGGAGAGAGGCTGAATTCAAATGCATGGAAACAAAATCAGTGAGTGAAGTGAAAGTCATTCAGTTGTGTCCGACTCTTTGTTACTCCATAGACTATACAGTCCATGGAATTCTCTAGGCCAGAATACTGCTGTGGGTAGCCTTCCCCTTCTCCAGGGGATCTTCCCAAACCAGGGCTCGAACCAGGGTCTCCTGCATTGTAGGTGGATTCTCTACCAACTGAGCTATCAAAGCTCCTTGGATTGAACTGGTGGAAAAGTACTGGTGCACACAGAGGTTCAGGGTCATTGGTCAATGTGATAAGGCCACCTAAATGTACTAACTGATGTCTTCTGATTGTGCTCCTATTTTTCATGGAGACTACAAGATGGGGTCCCTAACTTTCCTGATGATTATATTTCAAAGGAGGGGTTCTATTTTCTGAGAAAGGCTTTTGGGAGAAGAATTATATCACAAGGGGGAAGACCTGGAAGAATTTATAAATTTTCTAAAGTAAACACATTTAGAAAAGAGACGTCAAGGCTGGAAAGAAGCCCATTAAAGTTTAGTCGGGATGGTGGAACGATAAAGGCCATTTTTTTGTCAGTAAGAGTATTAGGTATGTTCTTTGCATCTGCTTTTCTACAGAAAAAATATATTTGGATATTTCACCAGACTGCTGAGAACTTCAAATTATGTGCATATCTTATCTTTAACCTAAATTCCTTTTATGAACAAAAAATCTGAGTAGATGTATGTTTTACCAATACTACAAATTTGTGATTTCTGCCCTAGATTTTTTTTTTTTTTTTTTTTTTTAGCTAGGGAATTCTAGATGGGAAATAGCTAGGTATTTTTCAGTCAACACTATTTCCTTAATTTTTTTGAAGTCAAAGGCTCAAAGCTAGTTTGGCTTCTTTTCTCAGAGACACTTGAATCTCAGTTTCTTTCCATTGAATTATTTTTCCAGTTCCTTCAATCGTAAGGATCAGAGTAGCTCCAACATAAATCTCTATCTTTACATTTTGATGTTACTATCTTAATTCAGATTCAACTTCTCCCTACAGGCTCTAGAAGATAGGTCTCCTCCTCTCTCAGGCTCTAAATCTACTTTTCCAATATTATCAATTAAACTTGCTAAAGGTCACATCTGATATTACCACTTTCTTACTCAAAGTCTTCAATGGCTCCTTTTGCCTAATTATTGGCTTATTAAACACATCCTGTTCCTTTTCAAAATGAGAGTTTTGAAAAATACATTTTCTACTCTCTTCTTCGTTCTTCCTCCTTTCCTTCCAGAATTGTTCATTACTTCCTTTCCTGTTTCACACAGTACATTCTTGGAGAGAAATCAGATAAAAAAGACATAGTCTGCGCCTCTCTTATGGTAGAGAAGAGAAGGTAGACAATTAAACTAAAGCTTAAACAAATGTGTGGTAGGATCGTGCTGAGACTGTGAAATCACAGATGTCAAAGTAGTATTTTGCTAATTAAACATGGAGTTCAAGGCAAACCTCCCTGAGAAACTGATTTAGAATTAGAGCTGAAGAATGACTAATGTTGATCACATTAATGAGGAAAAAGGAATGATGAATGGGGAGGATTCCGGAGAGAAGTTTATGGATCATATGGGACAGGTCATAAGGAAAAGAGACAAAACAATGTCTTAGTAATCCAGAAACAACTATGTGACTAGATCTTGACTGGGTGAGGGAATTTTAAGGCATGAGGGTTAGATGGTATACAGGGGCCAGATAACAAAAGACTTATGAAGATACACCTGTATCTTCAATGGAGTGGCATGGTGAATGGAATTTTTAGGGATTATTCACAAGAAAGAATGGAGAAGGAAATGCAACCCACTCCAGTATTCTTGCCTAGAGAATCCTGTAGACAGAGGAGTCTGATGGGCTGCCATCTATGGGGTCACACAGAGTCAGACAAGACTGAAGTGACTTAGCATGCATGCATGCATTGGAGAAGGAAAAGGCAACCCACTGTATTATTCTTGCCTGGAGAATCCCAGGGACAGAGGAGCCTGGTGGGCTACAGTCCACGGGCTCACAAAGATTTGGACATGACTGAAGAAACTTAGCAGCAGCAGCAACAGCACAAGAAAGAAAATCCAGCAGGCAGTCCATTAGACCCCACTTGCCTACCCTCCACCACACACACAGGCAAAAAGCTAGTGACCTAGATTTGAGTGGAAGCTATAAATAACCATTGAAGTAGACATATGTGAAAAAAACGTTTTCATGGTAGAATAAAGAGGAATTGTTTATAGTTTGGTTTCCTGGAAAGAGAGAGAGGAAAGAGTAGTCGATTTGATGTTAAGGGTAGTTGTGAGTCTTTGTTGTGATCCTTTTGCACAGAAACACAAAAGGCCCCAAATAGCCAAAGAATCTTAAGAAAGAAGAGTAAAGTTGCAGGCATCACTCCCTGATTTCAAACTACACTGCAAAACTATAGTAACAAAAACAGTATGGTGCTGGCATAAAAGAAATCACATGGTTTGATGAAACAAAATAAACAGAATTAACAGCCCAGAAGTAAACCCACGCACATACCATCAATTAACCTGTAAAAAAGAGGCCAGGATTTACAGAGTGGAAAGGACAGTCTCTTCAAAAACTGGTGTTTGGAAAACTGGAAAGCTACATACAAAAGAAGGAAACCATGTCACCATCTTACACCACCCAAAAATGTAACTCAATATGGAATAAAGACTATTTTGTAAGACCTGAAACTATAAAATAATTAGAAGAAAACATAGACAGCATGCTCCTTAATATCAGTCCTGGCAAGGAAGTTTTGGGTTTGATACCAAAAGCAAAGGTAAATAAGCAAAATTAGGCAGATGGGACAACATCAAACTAAAAAGCTTTAGCATGTCAAAGGAAACCCATCAACAGAATAAAAAGGCAACCTACTGAATGGGAGTGGTTGTTGCTTGTTGTTTAGTCTCTCAGTCATGTCCAACTCTTTTGCAAACCTATGGGCTGTAATCTGTCCCTACAGGCTGTAGCCCGCCAGGCTCCTCTGTCCTTGGGATTTCCTGGGAAAGATTTCTGGAATAGGTTGCCATTTCCTCCTCCAAGGGATCTTCCTGACCCAAAGACTGAACCTGTATTTCTCTTTCTCCTTCATTGCAGGCAGACTCTTTATCACTGAGCCACTGGGGAGAAACTATCATAAATCAAATGTTTGATAAGAGGGTACTATTCAAAATTGATAAAGCACTCAGAAAAATGTGTAGGAAAAATAATATAATTAATAAATGGGCAGAGGCTCTGAATAGACATTTACCCCCCGCTCCCCACCCCCCACACACAAAGATCAGTAGATGGGCAACAGGTACATGAAATGATGTTCAACATCATTCTTCATCAGAAGAATACAAATCAAAACCAGAATGAAATGAAATCAAAAGCCAGTCATAATGATTATTATCAAAAAGACAAGAAGCAACAAATGTTGGGGAGGATGTGGAGAAAAGGAATCCTTTGTGCACTGTTGGTGAGAATGAAAGTGTTACAGCCACAATGGAAAACAGTGCAGAGTTCCTCAAAAATTAAAAATATAACTCCCATATGATCCAATAATTCTACTTCTGGATATTTATACAAAGAAAACTAAGACAATAATTTGAAAATAGGCATGCACTCCCATGTTCACTGTAGTATTATACTCAATAGCCATGATATGGAAACAAATTGTCTCCATCAACTGGTAACTGGGTTAAAAAAAGAGTACATGCACACACACACACACACACACAGAGTGGAATATTATTCAGCCATATAAAAGAAGAAATTATTGTCATTTGTTACATCATGGATAGATTTTGAAGGCATTATTATAAGTAAAAGGAGTTAGAGAAAAATAAATACTATATGATATCATTTATATGTCAAACCTTTGAAAGAAAAACATAAATACAAAGTCCATTGTTTCCAGAGGTAGAAGGCAATGAGTGGGCCAAATGAATGGAGGTGATCAAAAATTACAAACTTCCAGTTTTAAAATAATTCATCTAGATAGAACGCACAGCATGATGACTATAGTTAATAACATTGTATTGCATATTTTGCAAGTTGCTAAGAATAAGTGTTAAGAATTCTTATTACAATAAAAATTCTGTAACTATGTGAGGAGATGAACTTTCAGTAGACTTATTGTGATGATCATTTCACAATATATACAAATATAAAGTGCTTCCCAGGTGGTGCTAGTTGTAAAGAATCCACCTGACAATGCAGGAGATATGGGTTTGATCTCTGAGTCAGGAGGATCCTCTGGAGGAGGACATGGAACCTACTCCAGTATTCATGCCTGGAGAATCCCAAGGACAGATGAGTCTGGCAGGCTATAGTCCAAAGGGTCACAAAGAGTGGGATACATCTATAGCAACAGAGTACACACAAATATAAAATTATGAATTAAAAAAAACACAATTTTTGATGTGGACCATTTTAAAGTCTTTACTAGGTTTATTAGAATATTACTTTTGTTTTATGTTTAGTTTTTTGGCCATGAGGCATGTGGGATCTTAATTCCCCAACCAGGGATCAACCTGCACTGGAAGGTGAAATCTTAATCACTGGACCACCAGGGAAGTTCCTAAAATACTTAACTGTTATACCTGAAACTGATATAGTATTGGATGTCAATTATATCTCAATGAAAATTTTAAATTTAAAAAAAATGAAGACCCTATTAAGCAGCGTGTGTGTGTGCACTCAGTTGCTCAGTTGTGTCCAACACTTTGTGACTTGATGGGCTATAGCCTGTCAGTCTCCTCTGTCCATGGAATTTTCCAGAAAAGAACACTGGAGCAGGTTGCCATTTCCTACTTCAAGAGATCTTTCAGGCCCAGGGATCAAACCTTCATTTCTTGCATCTCCTGCACTGGCATGGTAATTGTTTACCATTAGTGCCACCTGGTAAGCCCCCCTATTAAGCATCTGGAATTATAAAAGCTGGTTATTTTTTACAGTAATAAAATGCCTCCCCCAATTTATTAAATAGGCTTTAATTATGGCTTTTATCCCATGCTCTTTGTGGAAAGGAAGTCAGCTGATTTCTTTCTAGCCAACTCAAACTTAACATTTACCTGGATTTACACTCGAGTTTATATGACTAAATAGATATCAGAAAGGGATTTTCCAATATAAAGAAAAATGGAAGACATGTGAGATGTGAAAAGTGAGTATTTCAAAGAGTATCTTTTAACATTGGGTCCCAGAAGACACTGAATAAGGTAGATGTGAATTTAAGTCCACACTCATGTGCATAAATAACTGCATCTTTATTGTTTGTTTTGGGTTTTCCCAATGGCTCAGCATAAAGAATCCACCTGCAACGCAGGAGACTTAAGAGACGTGTTTGATTCATGGGTCAAGAAGATCCTCTGTAGGAGGAAATGGCAACCCACTCCAGTATTCTTACCTGGAGAATCTCACGGACAGATTAGACTTGCAGGCTATATAGTCCATGGGGTTGCAAAAGAGTCAGACGTGACTGAGTGACTGAGCACAGACAGACAAACTGTTCATTTAGATCAACTGAAGTTTGGTTGATACCTGTTCACGTTGAACTCAGTCATTCCTGAGATTCTCTCTCTGCTGGTTGTGTAGACTGCCATCAGACCTACCTGGATGATTCCATCCATCACTTTGGATGACTGAATCAGCAGTTAACCTCATTGATCAGTCAGTGAAGATGACTGTAACAGTGTCTTCAGTTGCAGGAGTTTTCTGAAACCCTTGGTTCATGCAAGCCACAGACCTTATTCTTTGGATTCGGCCACTCTGTGTGTCTTTCCCATCTGAAGTCTTGCCATCTCTAGGATCATTCCTGAATATTAGAGCTTGTGTTCCTTCAAAGTGTCAAAATTCCAAGATCTTGTTCCTTATAAGTTCTCTGTTTTCACCCTTTCCCCCTTATTTAAGACAATGATGAAAATCACATCAATGGGCATATGATTGGTGGTCCAGTGGAAAGAAAAATACATGGAAGATGCATATATATGGAATCTAGAAAGATGGTACTGACGATCCTACCTGAAAGGCAGCAAAGGAGACACAGACGTAAAGAACGGACTTTTGGACTCATTGGGAGAAGGAAAGGGTGGGATGATTTGAGAGAATAGCCCTGAAGCATGAGCATTATTACATGTAAAATAGATAGCCAGTGGGAGTTTGATGTATGAGTCATCACCCAAAACTGGTGCTCTGTGACATCCTGGATGGGTGGAGTGGGGAAGGGATTCAAGTTGAAGGGATCACATGTACACCTGTGGCTGATTCATGCTGATGTATGGCCCAAACCATCACAATATTATAAAGCAATTATCCTCCAATTGAAACAAATAAATACATTAAAAAAATAGTAAGGTCTTATTAAAAACAATACTTAGTGCTTCCACTGCAGTGGGTGCAAGTTCAATCCCTGGTCAAGGAACTAAAATCCCACATGCCCCACAATCAAAAAATACATAACATTAAAAAATAATAAATAAAAACACTCAGGAAAAGATACTACCCATAATTTAATAAGACACACTGCACAATGCCCAAATTATCTAGCCTTGAAATATTAGATTCTATCATAAAGCATATGTTGTTAGTTACAGGTGAAATTTTCTAAAATGAGGATTCAAAATTTTACATATCTTCTTTGCATTTTGTAGGTTGAAACCATAGCTTGTACACCTTCTTTCTTTCATAGATAAAACGGCTATTGAAATGACCCTCTAGGAATTGACAGCAACCCTTGACTGAGAGCCAGCAAGAACATGAACAGGTTAGTACTTTATTTGCAAAAACTTCTGTCAATAACCTTAATGAATTGGGAAGAAGACCCCGTGACACATTAGATAACTGATAAGCCAACTGGCATGTAGGCTTTAGCATGGACAGACACTGACCCTGGTTCTAGTGAGCCCACAATGAAATTCTGACCCATTGAAAATCAGGGATAACAATTTTTTGCTGTGTTAAGACCCTGTTGGTGGAAATGCAAACTCGTACAGCCACCATGGAGAACAGTGTCCTTAAAAAACTGGAAGTAGAATTGCCATATGACCCAGAAATCCCACTACTGGACATATACACCAAGGAAACCAGAATTGAAAGAGACACATGTAGCCCAATGTTCATTGTAACACTGTTTACAATGGCTAGAAACCTAGATTGCTTTCCATTAGCAGATGAATGGATAAGGAGGTTGTGGTACATATACACAATGGAATATTACTCAGCTATAAAAAGAATGCATTTGAGTCAGTTCTAAGGAGATGGATAAAACTGGAGTCTATTATACAGAGTGAAGTAAGTCAGAAAGAGAAATAGCAATGCAGCATATTAACACATGCATGTGGAATTTTAAAAGATGGTAATGATGAACCTATATACAAGGCAACAAAAGAGACACAGATGTAAGGAACAGACTTTTGGACTCTGTGAGAGAAGGTGAGGGTGGGGTGATATGACAGAATAACATTGAAATATGTATATTACCATATGTATAGTAGGTGACCAGTCTAAGTTTGATGTATGAAGTAGGGCACTCAAAGCTGGTGCTCTGGACCAACCCAGAGGGATGGGGTGAGGAGGGAAGAGGGAGGCGTGTTCAGGATGGGGGGGCCATATGTGCACCCATGGCTGATTCATGTCGATATATGGCTAAAGTCACTACAATATTGGAAAGTAATTATTTTCCAATTAAATAAATCAATTTAAAACCAACCAACCAACAACAAAAAGACTCTAAGTCTGGAATGATTTGTTACATAGCAACAGAAAACTAACACAGATGCTAAGAAGAGTAAGCAGCTCCCAATCAAGTGACAGCGGTGAATGTCAAAGTCTAACGTACTGTGTAATTTCTTTGGGGAATCTGAATTGATTAACAAAAAACAACATAATGGCGCTGTCAAATAAATGAAAAATATATCAGCACATATTAGGTTTCATCTTGTTTAAAAAACGTGTCTTTTTCTGGAACAAGTTCTGCTGACTGCTTCTTTATGATGTTTGGTAGTTAGCAGGGTCCGTTTTGTAGACAGATCACTAACTACAATGAATTTGCAGCATCGGTGTCTTCTAAGAGGGGAATGGTTATAGTACAGGTTGGGAAGATACCCATTCTAATTTGTGTTTGCAGTAAGAAGGAGTTTTTTCATTACTTTTAGCACTGTTCTGAAGATTGAGAACTCATAATGAAAAAAAAAAAACATAAAAAACTAAGCAGCCTCATTTATCATTTATCTTAATTAAAGCTCATCTTCAACAGGGTATTGTCTGTCAAACTGAATATTTCTTAAGAGACAGCTCTTGTTCAGTCGCTAAGTCTGGTCTGACACTTTGCAACCCCATGGACTGCAGCTTGACAGTCTTCCCTGTCTTTCACTGTCTCCTGGAGCTTGCTCAAACTCATGTCTAATGAGTCAATGATGCCATTTGACTATCTTATCCTCTGTCACATCGTTCTCAAACCTTCAATCTTTCACAGCATGTGGGTCTTTTCTAATAAGCTGGCTCTTCACATCAGGTGGCCAGAGTACTGGAGCTTCAGCTTCAGCATTAGTCCTTCCAATGAATATTCACAGTTGTTTCCATTAGAATTGACTGGCTTGATCTCCTTGCTGTCCAAGGGATTCTCAAGAGTCTTCTCCAGCACCACAGTTTGAAAGCATCAGTTCTATGGGGAAAGCCTTCTTTATGGCCCAACTCTGCACAAACCATAGATTTGATTATGCAGACCTTTGTCAGCAAAGGGATATCTCTGCTTTTTAATATGCTATCTAGGTTTGTCATAGCTTTTATTCCAAGCAGCAATTGTCTTTTAATTTCATGGCTGCAATCACCATCCTCAGTGATTTGAAGCCCAAGAAAATAAAATTTGCCCCGATTTCCAATTTGCCCCCATCTATTTGCTTTGAAGTAATGGGACCAGATGCCATGATCTTTGTTTTCTGAATGTTGAGTTTTAAGCCAGCTGTTTTCACTCTCCACTTTCACCTTCATCAGGTGGCTCTTTTGTTCCTGTTTACTTTCTGCCATTAATGTCTTCTGGATATCTGAGGTTATTGATATTTACCCCCTCAGTCTTGATACCAGCATGTGCTACATGCAGCCCAGCATTTCACATGTGCTCTGCGTGTACGTTAAATAAGCAGGGTGACAATATACAGCCTTAACATACTCCTTTCAAAATTTTGAGCCAGTCCATTGTTCCATATCTGGTTCTAATTGTTGTCCTTGACCTGGTTATAGGTTTCCCAGGAGGCAGGTAAGATAGTCTGGTATTCACATTACTTTTAGAATTTTCCACAGCTTGTTGTGATCCACACAGTCAAAGACTTTAGCATGGTCAATGAAGTAGATAATTTTCTGGAATTGTCTTGCTTTTCCCATGATCCAATGGATGTTGGCAATTTGATCTCTGGATTCTGCCTTTTCTAAATACATCTTGAATATCTGGAAGTTCTCAGTTCATGGACTGCTAAACCTTAACTTAAAGGATTTTGAGCATTACTTTACTAGCATGTGAAATGAATGCAATTGTGTAGCAGTTTGAACATTCTTTAGCATTGCCCTTCTTTGGGTAGAATGAAAGCTGACCTTTTTCAGTTCTGTGACCACTGCTGAGCTTTGCAAATTTGCTGGCATAATGAGTGCAACATTTTAACAGCACTATCCTTTAGAATTTGAAGTAGCTCAAGTGGCATTCCATCACCTCCACTAGCTTTGTTCATATTAATGCTTCCTAAGGCCCACTTGACTTTGCATTCCAGGATGTCAGGCTCTAGGTGAGTGATCACACCATCGTGACTATCTGGGTCATGAAGATCTTTTCTGTACAGTTCTTCTGTGATTTCTTGCCACCTCTTCTTAATATCTTCAGCTTCTGTTAGGTCCATACCATTTCTGTACTTTATTGAGCCCATCTTTTCATGAAAATTTCCCTTGGTATCTCTAATTTTCTTGAAGAGATCTAGTCTTTCCCATTCTATTGTTTTCCTCCATTTCTTCGCTTTGTTTATTTAAAAAATCTATCTTGTCTCTCCTTGATGTTCTCTAGAACTCTGCATTCAGATGGGCATATCTTTCCTTTTCTCCTTTGCCTGTCACTTTTCTTTTTTTTTCAGCTATTTGTACGGTCTCCTCAGACAGCCATTTTAACTTTTTGCATTTATTTTTCTTGGGGATGGTTTTAGTTACCATCTACTGTACAATGTTACAAACCTGCATTCATACTTCTTCAGGCATTCTTTCTATCAGATTAATCACTTGAATCTATTTGTCACTTCCACTGTATAATCATAAGGGATTTGATTTAGGTTATACCTGAATGATATAGTGGTTTTTCCTAGTTTCTCCAATTTAAGTCTGAATTTTGCAATAAGAAGTTCATGATGTGAGCCACAGTCAGCTCCCAGTCTTATTTTTTGCTGACTGTATAGAGCTTCTTCATCTTTGGCTACAAAGAACACAATCATTCTGATTTTGGTACTGACCATTTAGTGAGATCCATGTGTAGAGTTGTCGTTCACATTGTTAGAAGAAGATGTTTGCTATGACAAATGCATTCTCTTGGCAAAGCTTTGTGACCCTTTGCTCTGTTTCATTTTGTACTCCAAGGCCAAACCTGCCTGTTATGACCATCATCAAAAAAATCTACAAACAATAAATTCTGAAGATGGTTGGAGAAAGGGAACGCTCCTGCCCTGCAGGTTGGAATGTATAACAAATTTGTGCAGTTGCAGTAGAAAGCTGTACTAAGGTTCCTTAAAAAATTAACAACAGAACCGCCATATGATCCACCAATCTCTTTGCTGAGCATGTATTTGGAAAAGATGAAAACTCTTTCCAAAAGATATGTGCACAACAATGTCCATAGCCGCACTATATGCAATAGCCAGGACATATAAGCAATCTCAGTGTCCACTGACAGATCAATGGATAAAGAATATGTGATGTATGTGTATATATATATATATATATATATATATATATATATATATACACATACATACATGTAAGAGGGGCTTCCCTGGTGGCTCAACTGGTAAAGAATCCACCTGCACTGTGGGAGACCTGGATTTGATCCCTGGGTTGGGAAGATCCCTTGGAAAAGGGAATGGCTGCCCACTTCAGTATTATGGCCTGGAGAATTCCATGGACTTGTACTGTCCACAGTGTTGCAAAGAGTTGGAGATGACTAAGTGACTTTTACTTTCATACACATAATAGAATATTACTCAGCCATAAAAAGAATGAAATAATGCCATTTTAAGCAACATGGATGGATCTAGAAATTACCACGAGAAGTGAAGTATGTCATATAGAAAAAGACAAATATGTATAATATTGTTTATATATGGAATCTAAAATAATGTTATAAATGAACTTTCTTACAAAACAGGAGACTCACAGACATAGAGAGTAAACTTACGGCTATCAAATGGGAGAGGTGTGGACGGAGAGATAAATTAAGAGCTTGGAATTAACAGATACACAATATTATATACAAAATAAATATACAACAGGGACCTACTGTATAACACGGGGAACTATACTCAATATATTGCATTAATAATATAATTGAAATATATATATATAACTGAATGTATATATATATGTACAAATTAACTACAGATTAATAAATGTTTTAATCTTTTATATATGTGTGTGTATATATATATCCTTTTGAGATTATTTTACATTATAGATTATTACAAGATACCTGAAAAAATAATCTAAATTATTTGAACAAAATATGTAATCTTTGAAAAGAGAGATTATATCAATTTTATTTTGGGGCTCCAAAATCACTGCAGATGGTGATTGCAGCCATGAAATTAAAAGAAGCTTACTCCTTGAAAGGAAAGTTATGACCAACCAAGATAGCATATTTAAAAGCAGAGACATTACTTTGCCAACAAAGGTCCATCTAGTTAAGGCTATGGTTTTTCCAGTAGTCATGTATGGATGCAAGAGTTTGTCGGTGAAGAAAGCTGAGCGCTGAAGAATTGATGCTTTTGAACTGTGGTGTTGGAGAAGACTATTGAGAGTCCCTTGGACTGCAAGGAGATCCAACCAGTCCATCCTAAAGGAGATCAGTCTGGGTGTTCATTGTAAGGACTGATGTTGAAGCTGAAACTCCAATATTCTGGCCACCTCATGCGAAGTGTTGACTCATTGGAAAAGACCCTGATGCTGGGAAGTACTGGGGGCAGGAGGAGAAGGGGACAACAGAGGATGCGATGGCTGGATGGCATCACTTACTCGATGGACATGGGTTTGGGTGGACTTCAGGAGTTGGTGATGGACAGGGAGGCCTGCTGAGCTGGGATTCATAGGGTCACAAAGAGTCAAACACAACTGAGTGACTGAACTGAACTGAACTGAACTGATCCTGATCATTGAGCACAATCACCTTGAGTTTTTACTGAAAGTAAGTAATCTCATAGAAATGAGTGGAATCTGGCTTTTCAAAAATTGAAAATTACTCTATGTAACAAGAGTTTCAGCCATCCTTTGTCCTCATAAAGGATTTAAATATATTTTTCTGTAACAATGATGAATTGACTAAGAAGCTCTATAGACTTCTCACACAATTTAAGTCTCCAAATGTCAGTATGGTGTTTTCCTAACCAAACTCTATTGAAAGAAAATAAAAAAGATAATAGATATTATCAAGAAACATTGTAAAGAATTTCATGTAAATTGTCATCTCAATATTCTGAAAATGAATGTTCACATTATTATATTTGCATACAGTAAGTGCCACTCCAGTACTCTTGCCTGGGAAATCCCATGGACAGAGGAGCCTGGTAGGCTGCAGTCCATGGGTTCGCTAGAAGTCGGACATGACTAAGCGACTTCACTTTCACTTTTCACTTTCATGCATTGGAGAAGGAAATGGCAATCTACTCCAGTATTCTTGCCTGAAGGATCCCAGGGACTGGGGAGCCTGGTGGGCTGCCATCTATGGGGTCACACAGAGTTGGACACGACTGTAGCGACTTAGCAGCAGCAGCAGCAGCAGCAGCAGCAAGTGACATGTAAGTGACACCATTCTAAACTGCAATTCAAATTTAATATCTAGTGATGACTCCACAGACATTTTAATAGACTAACTAGGACCTGAGTTACCACTTCTCATTTCCACTAGGTCCTTTAAATTCATAAAGAAAAGGGAACATATTATCTTTCTTATGATTATAGCTTATGATTTTGGAACAGTACAGATATTCAAATATTTATAGGATCAAAGTTTAAATGTGCTAAGGTAAACTAGCCTCTTCATTTGTTGTAGCTTAATTGCTAAGTTGTGGATTCTTTTGCAACCCCATGGATGGTAGACTGCCAGGCTCCTCTGTCCATGGGATTTCCTAGGCAAGATTACTGGAGTGGGTTGCCATTTCCTTCTCCAGGGGATCTTCCTGATCCAGGGATTGAAGCTGCATCTTTCACTTTGGCAGGCAGATTCGTTACCATCTAGCCATCAGCAAAGCCTCTAACTACAGTTAAATTCAATATTCACTAAAAAGTGAAGATAGAAAGATCCTGACTTAACTTATCTGGGATTTTGGACCCTACTAAAATGTTGACATGAACAAATGAGCCATCATTACGGAGACAATTTTTGAAATGATGAGACTTTTTACAACTCTTTGATACTTCATTACTAAGCATTATTGTTAATGAGGCAGCTTAGAGCAGTTTCAACTGTGGTTTGGAGAAAGGTCAGCCATTGCACATTTGTAGCTGTAATAAAATAAGGATTACAAAATAATTAATTTATGGTCCATAAATATGCAGCTAAAGATGTAAAGTCATCAAATTATCTGAAACTTCAAAGCCAGCATCCCTGGTGACTATTTAAATTAGCTACATTAGTGTGTATTCCTTCTGTATGGCTAAGTGAGTTTGGGGCTGCAATTTATGGACATTTCACACCCTCATAGTTTCCTATTCTGATTGTGTACAGCAAGGGTTTTTTTTTTTTATTTTTCTTTTTTTAATGGTGGAAACTGAGTAGATTCAGAAAATAGATTATTCATTATCAGTAATGGGAACTCAGGTAATAGCAATACAGAATCTATTAACTTGTATCTCATTGGCCAAATTATTTGATCAACAAAACAGGAAAACAAATATTCTTACTACTTCTTCAATAAGCTAAACTGTCTGAAAATCACCTATCCAGTCATATAATATTCTACAAGCTACCAAATAATTTGATATCATTTTGTCATTAGTTGTACAGTTAAGTTCAGTTCAGTTTGGTCGCTCACTCGTGTCTGACTCTGTGATCTGTGATCCCCTGGACTGCAGCAAGACAGGCCTCCCTGTCCATCACCAACTCCCAGAGCTTACTCAAACTCATGTCCTTTGAGTCAGTGATGCCATCCAAACATCTCATCCTCTGTTGTCTCCTTCTCCTCCTGCCTTCAATCTTTCCCAGCATTAGGGTTTTCTTTTTTTTTTTTTGCAATAATAACAATGGCAACGTTTATTAAACGCTACTGAGTGCTTCCTCTGCTGAACGTTTTTTTTTTTAAAATTTTAAATTATTTAATTATTACATGTGTTCCCAAACATGAACCCCCCTCCCCCCTCCCTCCCCATAACATCTCTCTGGGTCATCCCCATGCACCAGCCCCAAGCATGCTGTATCCTGCATCAGACATAGACTGGTGATTCAATTCTTACATGATAGTATACATGTTAGAATGCCATTCTCCCAAATCATCCCACCCTCTCCCTCTCCCTCTGAGTCCAAAAGTCTGCTATACACATCTGTGTCTTTTTTGCTGTCTTGCATACAGGGTCATCATTGCCATCTTTCTAAATTCCATATATATGTGTTAGTATACTGTATTGGTGTTTTTCTTTCTGGCTTACTTCACTCTGTATGATCGGCTCCAGTTTCATCCATCTCATCAGAACTGATTCAAATGAATTCTTTTTAACAGCTGAGTAATACTCCATTGTGTATATGTACCACAGCTTTCTTATCCATTCATCTGCTGATGGACATCTAGGTTATTTCCATGTCCTGGATATTATAAACAGTGCTACGATGAACACTGGGGTACATGTGTCTCTTTCAATTCTGGTTTCCTCGGTGTGTATGCCCAGAAGTGGGATTGCTGGGTCATAAGGTAGTTCTATTTGCAATTTTTTAAGGAATCTCCACACTGTTCTCCATAGTGGCTGTACTAGTTTGCATTTGCACCAACAGTGTAGGAGGGTTCCCTTTTCTCCACACCCTCTCCAGCATTTATTGCTTGCAGATTTTTGGATCGCAGCCATTCTGACTGGTGTGAAGTGGTACCTCATTGTGGTTTTGATTTGCATTTCTCTAATAATGAGTGATGTTGAGCATCTTTTCATGTGTTTGTTAGCCATCCATGTGTCTTCTTTGGAGAAATGTCTATTTAGTTCTTTGGCCCATTTTTTGATTGGGTCGTTTATTTTTCTGGAATTGAGCTGCATAAGTTGCTTGTATATTTTTGAGATTAGTTGTTTGTCAGTTGCTTCATTTGCTATGATTTTCTCCCATTCAGAAGGCTGTCTTTTCAGCTTGCTTATATTTTCCTTTGTTGTGCAGAAGCTTTTACTTTTAATTAGATCCCATTTGTTTATTTTTTCTTTTATTTCCAGAATTCTGGGAGGTGGATCATAGAGGATCCTGCTGTGATTTATGTCGGAGAGTGTTTTGCCTATGTTCTACTCTAGGAGTTTTATAGTTTCCTGTCTTACATTTAGATCTTTAATCCATTTTGAGTTTATTTATTGTGTATGGTGTTAGAAAGTGATCTTATTTCATTCTTTTAGAAGTGGCTAACCAGTTTTCCCAGCACCACTTGTTAAAGAGATTGTCTTTACTCCATTGTATATTCTTGCCTCCTTTGTCAAAGATAAGGTGTCCATATGTGTGTGGATTTATCTCTGGGCTTTCTATTTTGTCCCGTTGATCTATATGTCTGTCTTTGGGCCAGAACCATACTGTCTTGATGACTGTGGCTTTGTAGTAGAGCCTGAAGTCAGGCAAGTTGATTCCTCCCGTTTCATTCTTCTTTCTCAGGATTGCTTTGGCAATTTTAGGTTTTTTGTATTTCCATACAAATCTTGAAATTATTTGTTCTAGTTCTGTGAAAAATATGGCTGGTAGCTTGATAGGGATTGCATTGAGTTTGTAAATTGCTTTGGGTAGTATACTCATTTTCACTATATTGATTCTTCTGATCCATGAACATGGTATATTTCTCCATCTATTAGTGTCCTCTTTGATTTCTTTCACCAGTGTTTTATAGTTTTCTATATATAGGTCTTTAGTTTCTTTAAGTAGATATATTCCTAAGTATTTTATTCTTTTCGTTGCAATGGTGAATGGAATTGTTTCCTTAATTTCTTTTTCTACTTTTTCATTATTAGTGTATAGGAATGCAAGGGATTTCTGAGTGTTGATTTTATATCCTGCAACTTTACTATATTCATTGATTGGCTCTAGTAATTTTCTTTTGGAGTCTTTAGGGTTTTCTATGTAGAGAATCATGTCATCTGCAAACAGTGAAAGTTTTACTTCTTCTTTTCCAATTTGGATTCCTTTTATTTCTTTTTCTGTTCTGATTGCTGTGGCCAAAACTTCCAGAACTATGTTGAATAGTAGCAGTGAAAGTGGACACCCTTGTCTTGTTCCTGACTTTAGGGGAAATGATTTCAGTTTTTCACCATTGAGGATAATGTTTGCTGTGGGTTTGTCATAGATAGCTTTTATTATGTTGAGGTATGTTCCTTCTATTCCTGCTTTCTCAAGAGTTTTTATCATAAATGGATGTTGAATTTTGTCAAAGGCCTTCTCTGCATCTCTTGAGATAATCATATGGCTTTTATTTTTCAATTTGTTAATGTGGTGAATTACATTGATTGATTTGCAGATATTGAAGAATCCTTGCATCCCTGGGGTAAAGCCCACTTGGTCATGGTGTATGATCTTTTTAATGTGTTGTTGGATCCTGATTGCTAGAATTTTGTTGAGGATTTTTACATCTATATTCAGCAGTGATATTGGCCTGTAGTTTTCTTTTTTTGTGACATCTTTGTCAGGTTTTGGTATTAGGGTGATTGTGGCCTCATAGAATGTGTTTGGAAGTTTACCTTCCTCTGCAATTTTCTGGAAGAGTTTGAGGAGGATAGGTGTTAGCTCTTCTCGAAATTTTTGGTAGAATTCAGCTGTGAAGCCGTCTGGACCTGGGCTTTTGTTTGCTGGAAGATTTCTGATGACAGTTTCAATTTCCGTGCTTGTGATGCGTCTGTTAGGATTTTCTATTTCTTCCTGGTTCAGTTTTGGAAAATTGTACTTTTCTAAGAATTTGCCCATTTCTTCCATGTTGTCCATTTTATTGGCATACAACTGCTGATAGTAGTCTCTTATGATCCTTTGTGTTTCTGTGTTGTCTGTTGTGATCTCTCCATTTTCATTTCTAATTTTATTGATTTGATTTTTCTCTCTTTGCTTCTTGATGAGTCTGGCTAATGGTTTGTCAATTTTATTTATCCTTTCAAAGAACCAGCTTTTGGCTTTGTTGATTTTTGCTATGGTTTCTTTTGTTTCTTTTGCATTTATTTCTGCCCTAATTTTTAAGATTTCTTTCCTTCTACTAACTCTGGGGTTCTCCAATTCTTCCTTTTCTAGTTGCTTTAGTGGTAGAGTTAGGTTATTTATTTGACTTTTTTCTTGTTTCTTGAGGTATGCCTGTATTGCTATGAACTTTCCTCTTAGCACTGCTTTTATAGTGTTCCACAGGTTTTGGGTTGTTGTGTTTTCATTTTCATTAGTTTCTATGCATATTTTGATTTCTTTTTTGATTTCTTCTATGATTTGCTGGTTATTCAGAAGTGTGTTGTTCAACCTCCATATGTTGGAATTTTTAATAGTTTTTCTCCTGTAATTGAGATCTAATCTTAATGCATTATGGTCAGAAAAGATGCTTGGAATGATTTCGATTGTTTTGAATTTATCAAGTTTAGATTTATGGCCCAGGATGTGATCTATCCTGGAGAAGGTTCCATGAGCACTTGAAAAAAAGGTGAAATTCATTGTTTTGGGGGTGAAATGTCCTATAGATATCAATTAGGTCTAACCGATCTAATGTATCGTTTAAAGTTTGCGTTTCTTTGTTAATTTTCTGTTTAGTTGATCTGTCCATAGGTGTGAGTGGGGTATTAAAGTCTCCCACTATTATTGTGCTATTGTTGATTTTCCCTTTCATACTTGTTAGCATTTGTCTTACATATTGCGGTGCTCCTATATTGGCTGCATATATATTTATAATTGTTATATCTTCTTCTTGGATTGTTCCTTTGATCATTATGTAGTGGCCTTCTTTGTCTCTCTTCACAGCCTTTGTTTTAAAGTCTATTTTATCGGATATGAGTATTGCCACTCCTGCTTTCTTTTGGTCTCTATTTGCGTGGTATATCTGTTTCCAGCCCTTCACTTTCAGTCTGTATGTGTCCCTTGTTTTGAGGTGGGTCTCTTGTAAGCAGCATATAGAGGGGTCTTGTTTTTGTATCCATTCGGCCAGTCTTTGTCTTTTGGCTGGGGCATTCAACCCATTTACGTTTAAGGTAATTATTGATAAGTATGATCTCGTTACCATTTACTTTATTGTTTTGGGTTCGGGTTTATACACCCTTTTCATGTTTCCTGTCTAGAGAATATCCTTTAGAATTTGTTAGAGAGCTGGTTTGGTGGTGCTGAATTATCTCAGCTTTTGTTGTCTGTAAAGCTTTTGATTTCTCCTTCATATTTGAATGAGATCCTTGCTGGGTACAGTAATCTGGGCTGTAGGTTATTGTCTTTCATCACTTTAAGTATGTCTTGCCATAGAGTTTCTATTTCTAGGCCTGAAGAGTTTCTATTGAAAGATCAGCTGTTATCCTTATGGGAATCCCCTTGTGTGTTATTTATTGTTTTTCCCTTGCTGCTTTTAATATTTGTTCTTTGTGTTTGATCTTTGTTAATTTGATTAATATGTGTCTTGGGGTGTTTCGCCTTGGGTTTATCCTGTTTGGGACTCTCTGGTTTTCTTGGACTTGGGTGATTATTTTCTTCCCCATTTTAGGGAAGTTTTCAACTATTATCTCCTCAAGGATTTCCTCATGATCTTTCTTTCTGTCTTCTTCTGGGACTCCTATAATTCAAATGTTGGAGCATTTCATATTGTCCTGGAGGTCTCTGAGATTGTCCTCGTTTCTTTTAATTCGTTTTTCTTGTTTCCTCTCTGATTCATTTATTTCTACCATTCTATCTTCTATTTCACTAATCCTATCTTCTGCCTCCGTTATTCTACTATTTGTTGCCTCCAGAGTGTTTCTGATCTCATTTATTACATTATTCATTATATTTTGACTCTTTTTTATTTCTTCTAGGTCCTTGTTAAACCTTTCTTGCATGTTCTCAATCCTTGTCTCTAGGCTATTTATCTGTGTTTCCATTTTGATTTCAAGATTTTGGATCATTTTCACTATCAATATTCAGAATTCCTTGTCAGGTAGATTCCCTACTTCTTCCTCTTTTGTTTGGTTTGGTGGGCAACTCTCCTGTTCCTTTATCAAGGAATTTACCTGTTGAGTATTCCTCTGTCTCCTCATCTTGGTTATATTGTTGCGTTTGGGGTGGCCTTTTTATATTCTGGTAATTTGTGGAGTTCTCTTTATTATGGAGCTTCCTCACTGTGGGTGGGGTTCTATCAGTGGCTTGTCAAGGTTTCCTGGTTAGGGAGGCTTGTGTTGGAGTTCTGGTGGGTGGAGCTGGGTTTCTTCTCTCTGGAGTGCAGTGGAGTGACCAGTAATGGGTTATGAGACATCAAAGGTTTTGGAATAATTTTGAGCTGCCTGTATATTGAAGCTCAGGGGAGTGTTCCTGTGTTGCTGGAGAATTTGAGTGGTATGTCTTGTTTTGGAACTTGTTGGCCCTTGGGTGGAGCTTTGTTTTGGTGTAGGTATGAAGGCATTTGATGAGCTCCTATTGCTTAATGTTCCCTGAATTCAAGAGTTCTCTAATGTTGTCAGGCTTTGGATTTAAGCCTCCTGCTTCTGGTTTTCAGTTTTATTTTTACAGTAGCCTCAAGACTTCTCCATCTATACAGCACCGATGATAAAACATCTAGGTTAAAGATGAAAAGTTTCTCCACATTGAGGGACACTCAGAGAGGTTCACTGAGTTACAAGGAGAAGAGAAGATGGAGGGGGTAGTTAGAGGTAACTGGAATGAGATGCAGTGAGATCAAAAGAGGAGAGAGCAAGCTAGCCAGTAGTTATTTCCTTATGTGCGCTCTATAGTCTGGACTGCTCAGAGGTATTTACGGAGTTATACGGGGAAGAGGAGAGGGAGGAAGTAGACAGAGGTGGCCAGGAGGATAAGAGAGAGGAAGGAGAAGGAGAGAGAAAAATCCTGACAGTAACCGGTTCCTTAGGTGTTCTCCACCATCTGGAACACACAGAGATTCCCAGAGTTGGATAGAGAAGAGATGGGGGAGAAAAGAGACAGAGGCCACCTGGTGGAGAAAAAGGAGAGTCCAAAGGAGGAGAGAGTGGTCAAGCCAGTAATCTCGCTCTCAGGCAAACTTGGGTAGTGAAGTCTGGGTTTTTAAATGTACAAAATTGACAACAAAAACCTAAGAGCAAAGATTAAAAATCTAGAGTGGAGGTTGGCTTTTCAAAAATACAATATTAAAGAAAAGAAGTAGAAGGAAAAAGGAAGAAAGAAAACTAACAAACAAACAAGAATTATTAAAAAAAAAAACAAAAACAAAAAACCACCAACAACCATCCAAAGACTATATATGGTGTTTGCCTTAAAAAAAAAAGTCTTTTTTTAAAAAATAGTAATAGTAGGTTATAGAAATAAAAATTAGAGGAGAAATAGAAGACTTAACAATTTTTTAAAAAGTTAGGAAGAAAATGAGAAAAAAAAAGGAATGATTTTAAAAATAGTAAAAATATACTGGCCCTTCTCTGATGTTGTGTTCCCTCTGTTTAACTTCTTCTGTTTGCTGGTATTTTAGGCTCACTAGTTCAGTCGCGCTGTGGGGAGGGAGGATGCTGCAAACAAATAGCACTGTCATGTGCACACAGTGTCTCAGCCCCGCTTGACCTGTCCCTTCTTGCGGCGCACAAACCGCTCTGGCTCTACGATGCTCAGCCGGGAACCGTCTGGGGCCGGCCCTAGGCTGCGTGCACTTCCCCGGTCCAAGCCGCTCAGGTTCGGCGCTCAGGCAGCCCTCAGAGGCACAGATTCGGCTGGGACTGCGCTTTGTGCCCTTCCCAGGTCCAAGTAGCTCAGGAGTTTGGCGAGTGCGATCGCCGCGGCTTGTCACCTTTTCTGCCGCTGCTGCTCAGCTTTCTGGGTGGACGGCTGGCGCCCCCCGTGAGGCAGATGGTGACTGTCCAGCACCCCCAGAAGTCTTAGCAAAGAAGCCTGCTTGCAGTTAGGTAAGTAAAATCTCTCCAGGTCTGCAATTGCCCCTTTCCAGTCCTTACAGCTCTGGCTGCCTGTCCCCGGCGGGGGATGGTCTGCAGCCGGCTTATTCCATTCCGTCCTTTGTTCTGTGCTGGGTCCTGGTGGTGTCTTATGTTCGAGCTTTTCGTGCAGTAGCTATCCCACAGTCTGGTTTGCTAGCCCAAGTTAGATCGTTGTGGTTGCGCGTGGGGCGTTCCTACCCGATTCTTGCAAAGCACTGCAGCCCGCGCCTCCCGCGCTTCCCTGCCCTGCCCCCACTAGCTTGTGGCGGATGCAGGCGTCTGTGCTGCTTTTCCGCTAGGGAAGTTACTGTTGGGCTTGTAATCTGTTGGTTTTAATTATTTATTTATTTTTCCCCTTCCTGTTATGTTGCCCTCTGTTTCCAAGGCTCGCCACAGACTCCGCAAGGCAAGTGTTTCCTGGTGTTTGGAAACCTCTCTTCTTAAAATTCCCTTCCCTGGACGGAGCTCCCTCCCCACCTCCTTTGTCTCCTTTTTTGTCTTTTATATTTTTTCCTCCCTGTTTTTGAAGACAATGGTCTGCTTTTCTGGTTGCCTGATATCCTCTGCCAGCCTACAGAAGTTGTTTTGTGGAGTTTGCTCAGCGTTGAAATGTTCTTTTGAGGAATTTGTGAGGGAGAAAGTGGTCTTCCCGTCCTATTTCTCCACCATCTTTACCTTCTCCAGCATTAGGGTTTTCAAATGAGTCAGTTCCTTGCATCAGGTGGCCATAGTGCTCAGCTTTCTTTATAGTCCAACTCTCACATCCATATGTGACTGCAAGAAAAACCATAGCTGTGACTAGATGGATCTTTGTTGGAAAGTAATGTCTCTGCTTTTAAATAAACTGTGTAGGTTGGTCATAACTTTTCTTCCACGTAACAAGCGTCTTTTAATTTCATGGCTGCAGTCTCCATCTGCAGTGATTTTGGAGCCCAAAAATGGTCTGTCACTGTTTCTACTGTTTCCCCATCTATTTGTGATGAAGTGATGGGACCAGATGCCATGATCTTAGTTTTCTGAATGTTGAGTTTTAAACCAACTTTTTCACTCTCCTCTTTCTCTTGCATCAAGAGGCTCTTTAGTTCTTTGCTTTCTGCCATAGAGTGATGTTATCTGCATATCTGAGGTTATTGATATTTCTCCTGGCAATCTTGATTCCAGCTTGTGCTTAATTCAGCTTGGCATTTCCCCTAATGTACTCTGCATATATGTTAAATAAGCAGAGTGATAATATATAGCCTTGACACACTTCTTTCCTGATTTGGAACCAGTCTTTTGTTTCATGTCCAATTTTAACTATACATGTACATGAGACTACAAAATACAGTCCTTTGTTTTCAGGATCCAGCAGGCTATGTTATTACTCTCATCTGTGAATAAGGGGAATCTAATTCCATCTTATATGATGTTGTGCATGCATGCTCAGCCACTTTGGTCACACCTGATTCTTTGCCAAACTATGAACTGGAGCCCACCAGTTTCCTCTGTCCATGGGATTGCCCAGGCAAGAATTGTAGAGTGGGTTGCCATTTCCTCCTCCAGGGGATCTTCCTGGTGCAGGAATTGAATCTGTGTATCCTGAATTGCAGGCAGATTCTTTACCCACTGAATCAATAGGTTTCAATGTTAGTGAAGACATTATGGAGTCAACTACCAACTCTAATAATTTGTATTTTTGGAGAAAGAAATTATACCAGAATAACAAAATCAGTGAGAATTCTCTAGTAAATCATCTGCAAAATTACTGAAAGGTAAGAGAAAACAGCAGTCTCTGCAAAAAATTCTTTGAGAGCTGATGATAATGGCCAAGGACCATGAATCATTTCAGAAAAGTGAAAGTATAGCAGATTTTAATTCACTAATGGTTATTTTATCCCAGATATCTATACATTTAGTGATAGTTACTGGATTCTTAGGACAATCAGTTAATTATTGCATTACTTTCAAACTTCTTGGAAAAGGAAAAGGGGCAGTGACCTTCTGTTGCTACTGAAATACCAGTTGCTGTTTTGACAAAAGCTAATTCATGTCTCTGCCTGTGTCTTAAAATACCTGACTCTGAGCTACTACAGATTGTTCCTGGAAAAGGAATTTTTAAGACTTCTTGAAATATCCATTGAATGTCTTATTTGGGGATTTCTAAAAATAAGTAATTCCAGATGTTCTGCCTTTAACAAATTAATGCCTTTGAAGACTTATGACACATTGAAATGTAATACATCAACTTGGAGGTCTACTTGTCAAGAAGTATGTGGGTTTTTTTTTTTCTTTTTTCAGTTTAAACTCATGGAGAGACCAAGAAAATTGTAAGCTTTTAGGTTTAATTTATTTACTCTTCATCCATTGCAAAAGTTTTATATAACCAATCCACTGAAACCTTGTTGCTAAAAGTCTAGTTTCTGATGTAAAGCTGTCTTCAACACTTTTGTTACATTTTACTTCTCTTAATTCCAGAAACACTTCCCATTCTCCAGTCTCTGTCTACTTAACCTTTTTAAGTACTCGTTTCTACTCAACATTATTTCTATTACCTTTCCTTTTCATTTGTCTTACCCCTCTTCCTTTACCAACACCATTATTCTTTCAACCAAGTCCTCTCCTCTCTTCAGCTATATAAGTTTTCTTTTTATATTGCAACCTAACACCAGGCCTTTAGCTACAGGCTCATAATTCATAAAAGTTTACATATAACACCAGCCTCTGGCTTGAATTACAAACTCAGGACACTGTTTAAACACCTACCAAAAATTTAACAGCTCTTTAACAAGTACAATAATAAAAATACAAACAGCATTGAATAAGGAAAAATTACGAAGAGCTTATATCAATTAGAAATATGAACTTAACATGAATCACAAGACTAATTGTAAAACAAGCAGACAAACAAAAGAAATCAAACAAAAAAACACTTAAAAGATAACATAGGAGAAAAACTAAATGGCCTTGGGTTTGAAAAGTGAACGTGAAAGTGTCAGTAGCTCAATTGTGTCCATCTTTGTAACCTCATGAACTGTAGCCCACCAGGCTCCTGTGTCCATGGCATTCTCCAGGCAAGACTACTGGAGTGGGTAGCCATTACCTTCTCCAGGGGAGCTTCCCAAGTCAGACATAAAACCTGGGTCTCATACATTTCATACAGATTCTTTATCTTCTGAGCCATGACGGACGTTCTAGATTTTGGCTATCACATTTTGAATAAACACCAACAGCAAGATGCATGAAAGAAAGAACTGATAAGCTGGAATTCATTAAAATAATATTTTCTTATCTGAGAAAAACATTATCAAGAGAATGAAAAGATGAGATACAGATGGGAGGAAATATTTGCAAAAGATATATGTTCAATTCAGTTCAGGTCGATTGCTCAGTCATGTCGGACTCTTTGTGACCCCATGAATCGCAGCAAACCAGGCCTCTCTGTCCATCACCAGCTCCTGGAATTCACTCAAACTCATGTCCATCGAGTCGGTGATGCCATCCAGCCATTTCATTCTCTGTCATCCCCTTCTCCTGCCCCCAATCCCTCCCAGCAACAGAGTCTTTTCCAATGAGTCAACTCTTCGCATGAGGTAGTCAAAGTACTGGAGTTTCAGCTTTAGCATCATTCCTTCCAAAGAAATCCCAAGGCTGACCTCCTTTACGATGGACTGGTTGGATCTCCTTGCAGTCCAAGGGACTCTCAAGAGTCTTCTCCAACACCACAGTTCAAAAGCATCAATTCTTCGGCACTCAGCTTTCTTCAACGTCCAACTGTCACATCCATACATGACCACTGGAAAAAATAAAGCCTTGACTAGACGCCTTCGTTGGCAAAGTAATGTCTCTGCTTTTCAAAATGCTATCTGGGTTGGTCATAACTTTCCTCCAAGGAGTAAGCGTCTTTTAATTTCATGGCTGCAGTCACCATCTACAGCGATTTTGGAGCCCCTCCCCCAAAAAAGTCTGACACTGTTTCCACTGTTTCCCCATCTACTTCCCATGAAGTGATGGGACCAGATGCCATGATCTTTGTTTTCTGAATATTGCGCTTTAAGTCAACTTTTTCACTCTCCTCTTTCACTTTCATCAAGAGGCTCTTTAGTTCCTCTTCACTTTCTGCCATAAGGGTGGTGTCATCTGCATATCTGAGGTTATTGATATTTCTCCCGGCTCTCTTGATTCCAGCTTGTGCTTCTTCCAGCCCAGCGTTTCTCATGATGTACTCTGCATAGAAGTTAAATAAGCAGGGTGACCGTAAACAGCCTTGACTTACTCCTTTTCCTATTTGGAACCAGTCTGTTGTTCCATGTCTAGTTCTAACTGTTGCCTTCTGACCTGCATATAGGTTTCTCAAGAGGCAGGTCAGGTGGTCTGGTATTCCCATCTCTTTCAGAATTTTCCACAGTTTATTGTGATCCACAAGGTCAAAGGCTTTGGCACAGTCTATAAGCAGAAATAGATGTTTTTCTGGATCTCTCTTGCTTTTTCGGTGATCCAGCAGACGTTGGCGATTTGATCTCTGGTTCCTCTGCCTTTTCAAAAACCAGCTTGATCATCGGGAAGTTCACCTATTGTTGAAGGCTGGCTTGGAGAATTTTGACAATAACTTTACTAGCGTGTGAAATGAGTGTGATTGTGTGGTAGTTTGAGCATTATTTGCCATTGCCTTTCTTTGGGATTGGAATGAAAACTGAACTTTTCCAGTCCTATGGCCACTGCTGAGTTTTCCAAATTTGCTGGCGCATTGTGTGCAGCACTTTCACAGCGTCATCTTTCAGGATTTGAAATACCTTAACCGGAATTTGATCACTTCCACTATCTTTTTGTGTAGTGATGCTTTTTAAGGCCCACTTGACTTCACATTCCAGGATGTCTGGCTCTAGGTGAGTGATCACACCATCGTGATTATCTGGGTCATGGAGATCTTTTTTGTACAGTTCTTCTGTGTATTCTTGCCACCTATTCTTAATATCTTCTGCTTCTGTTAGGTCCATACCATTTCTGTCCTTTATTGAGCCCATCTTTGCATGAAATTTTCCCTTGGTATCTCTA
Source organism: Ovis canadensis (assembly GCF_042477335.2). NCBI lineage: Eukaryota > Metazoa > Chordata > Mammalia > Artiodactyla > Bovidae > Ovis > Ovis canadensis. Next base: position 110,123,502 of record NC_091246.1, read on the forward strand.
ATTTTCTTGAAGAGATCTCTAGTCTTTCCTGTCCTGTTGTTTTCCTCTATTTCTTTGCATTGATCACTGAGGAAGGCTTTCTTATCTCTTCTTGCTGTTCTTTGGAACTCTGCATTCAGATTCTTAATGTCTTTCCTTTTCTCCTTCTTGGGCAGCTGCGAGGGCGCACAAGCATGGCTGAGAGGAGCTACCCCACTTCCGAGGTCAGGGGCGGTGGCCGAGAGTGCCAGGCAGCGATGGTGCAGGAACAGCTGAGAGGAGCTACCCCATGTTCAAGGTCAGGCGAGGCAGCAGTGAGGAGATATGCCTCGTCCAAGGTAAGGAGCAGCGGCTGCACTTTGCTGGAGCAGCCGTGAAGTGATACCCCATATCCAAGGTAAGAGAAACCCAAGTGAGACTTTAGGTTTGCAAGAGGGCATCAGAGGGCAGACACACTGAAATCATAATCACAGAAAACTGGTCAATCTAATCACACTAGGACCACAGCCTTGTCTAACTCAATGAAACTAAGCCATGCCCTTGGGGCCATCCAAGATGGGAGGGTCAGGGTGGAGAGGTCTGACAGAATGCTGTCCACTGGAGAAGGGAATGGCAAACCACTTCAGTATTCTTGCCTTGAGAACCTCATGAACAGTGTGAAAAGGCAAAAATGATAGGATATTGAAAGAGGAACTCCCCAGGTCAGTAGGTGCCCAATATGCTACTGGAGATCAGTGGAGAAATAACTCCAGAAAGAATGAAGGGATGGAGCCAAAGCAAAAACAACACCCAGCTGTGGATGTGACTAGTGATAGAAGCAAGGTCCAATGCTATAAAGAGCAATATTGCATAGGAACCTGGAATGTCAGGTCCATGAATCAAGGCAAATTCGAAGGGATCAAACAGGAGATGGCAAGAGTGAACATTGACTTTCTAGGAATCAGTGAACTAAAATGGACTGCAATGGGTGAATTTAAGTCAGATGACCATTATATCTACTACTGCGGGCAGGAATCCCTCAGAAAAAATGGAGTACCCATCATGGTCAACAAAAGAGTCCAAAATGCAGTACTTGGATTCAATCTCAAAAACGACAGAATGATCTCTGTTCGTTTCCAAGGCAAACCATTCAATATCACAGTTATCCAAGTCTGTGCTCCAACCAGTAATGCTGAAGAAGTTGAAGTTGAATGGTTCTATGAAGACCTACAAGACCTTTTAGAACTAACACCCAAAAAAAGATGTCCTTTTCATTATAGGGGACTGGAATGCAAAAGTAGGAAATCAAGAAACACCTGGAGTAACAGGAAAATTTGGCCTTGGAATACGGAATGAAGCAGGGCAAAGACTAACAGAGTTTTGCCAAGAGAATGCACTGGTCATAGCAAACACCCTCTTCCACCAACACAAGAGAAGACTCTACACATGGACATCACCAGATGATCAACACCGAAATCAGATTGATTATATTCTTTGCAGCCAAAGATGGAGAGGCACTTTACAGTCAACAAAAACAAGACCAGGAGCTGACTATGGCTGAGATCATGAGCTCCTTAGTGACAAGTTCAGACTTAAATTGAAGAAAGTAGGGAAAACCACTAGACCATTCAGGTATGACCTAAATCAAATCCCTTATGCTTATACAGTGGAAGTGAGAAATAGATTTAAGGGCCTAGATCTGATAGATAGAGTGCCTGATGAACTACGGACTGAGGTTCATGACATTCTACAGGAGACAGGGATCAAGACCATCCCCATGGAAAAGAAATGCAAAAAAGCAAAGTGGCTGTCTGGGGAGGCGTTACAAATAGCTGTGAAAAGATACATCTTATAAAGAACCATATCCACAATTTACAAAGAACTCCAAAAATCCAACAATTAGGGGAAAGAAAAAAAAAAGGAGACCTCCTTTTTTTTAAAAAAATACTGTTCAATTCCAGAATATATTCTAAAACTTATAAAGCCTTATTGTCAGATAATTATGCTGATATCCTAGCTATAAGTGCCTAGTTCCACGGTAAATTTATCAAAATATATTTTGGCTACTGATGGAGCCTCCCAAAAAGGACGCAGATTTCTATTTGTTAATACTTCCTTTCAAAATGACACTAAAGTTTTTAGTTTTTAATCTTCACTTACATTACCAAAACCCATAAAGCTTTATATAGCAATTTTATTTCCCTAATTACACTTTTAAAAACTGTGAACTCCCTGATACTCAAGTTGGTTTTTAGAAAAGGCAGAGGAACCAGAGATCAAATTGTCAACATCCACTGGATCATGGAAATGCAAGAGAGTTTCAGAAAACCATCTACTTTTGCTTTATTGACTATGCCAAAGCCTTTGATTGTGTGGATCACAATAAACTGGGGAAAATTCTGAAAGAGATGGAAATAACAGACCACCTAACCTGCCTCTTGAGAAATCTGTATGCAGGTCAGGAAGCAACAGTTAGAACTGGACATGGAACAACAGACTGGTTCCAAATAGGAAAAGGAGTACGTCAAGGCTGTATATTGTTACCCTGCTTATTTAACTTCTATGCAGTGTACATCATGAGAAACGCTGGACTGGAAGAAGCACAAGCTGGAATCAAGAATGCCGGGAGAAATCAATAACCTCAGATATGCAGATGACACCACCCTTATGGCAGAAAGTGAAGAGGAGCTAAAAAGCCTCTTGATGAATATGAAAGAGGAGAGTAAAAAAGTTAGCTTAAAGCTCAACATTCAGAAAACGAAGATCATGGCATCTGGTTCCATCACTTCATGGGAAATAGATGGGGAAACAGTGGAAATAGTGTCAGACTTTATTTTTGGGGGGCTCCAAAATCTCTGTAGATGGTGACTGCAGCCATGAAATTAAAAGACGCTTACTTCTTGGAAGAAAAGTTATGACCAACCTAGGTAGTATATTCAAAAGCAGAGACATTACTTTGCTGACTAAGGTCCGTCTAGTCAAGGCTATGGTTTTTCCTGTGGTCATGTATGGATGTTAGACCTGGACTGTGAAGAAGGCTGAGCGCCAAAGAATTTATGCTTTTGAACTGTGGTGTTGGAGGAGACTCTTGAGAGTCCCTTGGACTGCAAGGAGATCCATCCAGTCCATTCTGAAGGAAATCAGCCCTGGCATTTCTTTGGAAGGAATGATGCTAAAGCTGAAACTCCAGTACTTTGGCCACCTCATGCGAAGAGTTGACTCATTGGAAAAGACTTTGTTGCTGGGAGGGATTGGCGGCAGGAGCAGAAGGGGACGACAGAGGATGAGATGGCTGGATGGCATCACCGACTTGATGGACGTGAGTCTGAGTGAACTCCGGGAGATGGTGATGGACAGGGAGGCCTGGTTTGCTGCAATTCATGGGGTCACAAAGAGTTGGACACGACTGAGCGACTGAACTGAACTGTAATGACACTTAAAAAAATATATATATATATATATATATTTATTAATTCATTGCTTCTCTGTTACCAGGGGGAAAAAAAAAATCTATGTTGATAATGCATAGAACTCCAGAGCCAATACCTCCCCAAAGAAGATATGCAGATGTCAGATAAGCAAATGATAAAACACACATCATGTCACCAAGGAAATGAAGCAACAATGAGATACTGCTGCACACCCATCAGAAAAGCCAAAATTTGCAACACTTACAACACCTCGTGAGGGTGTAGAGCAACAGGAACCCTCATGTGGTAGGAATGCAAAATGGTATAGGAGAAAGGATTTTTAGAGCAGTGTGTGTGATAATGTGTGTGATACTTTATGGTGGATACATGTCATGATAAATCTGTCCGATCCCATACTGTACACCACCAAGAGTGAACCCTACGGCAAACTGGATTTTGTATGAATATGATGTTGTCAATGTAGGTTCATCAACTGTCAACAGAAGAATCATTTTTTGGGAGACTTTGTGGAGGTGGGAAGTAATATATGGGACATTTCTGTAACTTTCCTTCTATTTTCCTATGAACCTAAAACTGTTCTAAAAATTAAAAATATTTTTTTAATAAAATAATCTCTCTCTGTGTCTCCTATTTTGGCTATTTATTCCGTAAATAAAATTACCAAATTTGATATTCACAGTCAATGCCCCCCCCCCAACTCTCAAAATAGAATAAGCACATGTTTTAGACTATTCCACCTCTGATTTCCCTCTAATACTCATTTTTAAATTCTCACTATTACTGACTGAAGTAAAGCACAAAATTAAATTACGGTTGTGTTTTTTTGTTTTTTTTTTTTTACCTTTCAAGTAAAGTGTTACTCTACTGGAACCATTCATTACAGTGATGCTAGAAACGTGTTTTAAAATATGAAGTAGTTTGTGCTATTCTTATGTTTAAAATTAAGGTTTACAAGCTTAAAGATAAAGATCAAATTCCTTAAAATGGGATACAAGGTTTGTCACACTCTGGCACGTAGCACTCTGTTTCTCTCTCCTCTTTTCAGGCTTTTACGCAGCTTCTGCCTACCATACAGATCTACCTTGTTTAGTTTAACTCACCTATACATTTTTTAACATAAATTTAGTTTTCTGTGGCCTCCCTGGGGTCCTTAAAGTTGTTTGGACAACTTCAGCCTGTGTGCACACAGAACATTAAAAAATACTACAATTTAAACATCATTTTATTAAGATTTTAAAACATGTTTGCCCAACTAAATTGTGAATTCTTTGAAGACAGGAACTATATTACTTGATCTTTACCCTGGTCTGGTACACAGCACAAGATCCATAAATGATAGATGAAGAAATAAAATGAGATATTTCTCTAAAGAAAACTAAAATGTATAATATGAGTGAGTTTGAGAAAGTGACGCAATAGAAAAATTGTTCCAAATGTCATTTGATAGTGCTCATTTTCCAAGTAAAACCAATTCATTCTGATGGAAACATGTGACATGATGAGGAATCTCCAAATGGTCAAAACAGAAGGAAAAAGAAGTTGAAATAAGTGGATACAAGTTTGTCATATTGATGAGCAAAATATATCTACTTGAGAAGATGTTCTGGTCTCTTAAGTGTTTATATTAATGAAAAATAGCAATAGCTTATCAAAACCTAGCAGTGATATAGAGAAGACAAATGACATGGTTTGTAATGGAAGTTGTCTGTGAAATGGTCTTCAGATTAGGGGGAAAAAAAAGGCAACTTGTCTTTCCAGTTTGCCCAGTCACACGAGAGTGTGTTTAACTCAGACATGGGGACCATGATGTGTCTTAGTGACCTGAAGCATGTGTTCTCTAAGATATACTTCAGGGCTCACCTTTATTGCCACAACAGAAGTGGATTCCTCATCTCACCTTCTTTTCTAGATTACTGCAGCACCTTGGTACAGGTTTACCTTCAGGGGTATCATTGTGCAAGGTCATTACTTTGTTACCCACCTTCATGGGTTCATATGAAGGCCACAACTTTGTGGGGTGCTATTTGCGTTTTGTCTTATATCAGATCACATGACTTTCAACAGTTGTTCAGTATTTGCTGAACATTTATGAATGGTGAATATGTGAGGCATCGTTGGTAAAGACTGCCATAAACTCAAGTTGCCTTCTGTAACAGAGTAAATTATGCTGCCTGAGAAATGCTTCAGTAATCAGGTTGATAAAGGAGAAGGAGGAAGTTTTGAAGATTGGAGGAAACTGAATCCAAATTTTGGATGCTGGTGAGGAGAGTCTGAGCAACGAGTATATATACTGAAATACTCTAACTGGACTTTTGAGTCAGGTTTATTGAAGCATAATTTACATAGAGCAAAATTAACTCTTTAATCTGTAGCTCTTTACACATACACACACACACAATGGTGTAACCACAACAATAGTGAAGATATAAAACTTTCTAACACAACTCAAAATTTCTGCATGCCCCTCTGCAGACAATTATTCCCACATAATTAGAGATTTTAAGGAATTGATAATGATTTTTTAAAAAGACATTCCTTAGAAATTGAAAAACTCTGAAGCCCATTGTAGAAAACACAACTTTTTACAATGGAGTATTACTCAGCTGTTAAAAAGAATACATTTGAATCAGTTCTGATGAGACGGATGAAACTGGAGCTGATTATACAGAGTGAAGTAAGCCAGAAAGAAAAACACCAATACAGTATACTAACACATATATATGGAATTTAGAAAGATGGCAATGATGACCCTGTATGCAAGATAGCAAAAAAGACACAGATGTGTATAGCAGACTTTTGGACTCAGAGGGAGAGGGAGAGGGTGGGATGATTTGGGAGAATGACATTGAAACATGTATACTATCATGTAAGAATCAAATCACCAGTCTATGTCTGATGCAGGATACAGCATGCTTGGGGCTGGTGCACGGAGATGACCCGGAGGGTTGTTGTGGGGAGGGAGGTGGGAGGGGGGTTCACGTTTGGGATCGCATGTACACCCGTGGTGGATTCATGTCAATGTATGGCAAAACCAATACAGTATTATAAAGTAAAATAAAGTAAAAATAAAAAAGTTAAAAAGAAAAAAAAATTCTAATTTTCAGTTATAATCTTGAATTTCATAATTGCAACTAAACACTGCCAGTTTCTCTTGACTTAATAAGCTTCCTTCATTTATTCTGAGAAGATGTCTGGCAAATCACCCGGACAGCAAAGCAAACAGATAACCATCTTTGTTCAATAATATTATTCCAAAAAATAATGACTAGTTTAGCTCTTAACTCAAGTGGTCTCAAAAACTTTCTCACTGAGACAACCATTATGCCAGCTGTGTGTTGTAGAGGTTCTTGATATACACTTCCACTGTTTCCATACACAATGTCAAATCAATGTGTACTCAGTGGTCAAGATTTGATAAAATGAGTAGCTATTACTGTTTCATCAATGGTTGTTTGAGATCCACAGAGACAAGGGCATCAAGATGAAATAGGACTTGCAAGAAATTAACTGGAGGAAATGGGTGTGAAAGAAACTATGACATGAGTCACGTAGGTCAGAGCACAAGGCAGGTCTGGCCCAGAGGTAGGAGAGAGGAAGGAAAAGACAGTTGGTGGAAACTCCTGAGCCTGCAGTTCTTTTCTAACAAAGTCCAAACCACTGGATTGGTGCACCTGTAAGCCCTCCAGCCATGGTTTCCTGCCAGAGGAGACTTGTTGACCCAGGAACTTTAACAGCTCTGCTGCCTTCAGCTTTGGTCATTAGGTTGTTAAAATTTCCGAGGGATCTCAGAGTATCCTCTGGGTCCTATAGCTGGAGCACTGAGAGGCTCAGGGATGCTAGAATCAAAGACATTTACAAGGAAAACAGGCTTATTTTTTATTTTCTTTAATGTGTGTGCTCAGTTGTCAGAAATACATCTCCTGGTATAGTTCATTTCTATCACCTTGATGTGTGCCAAGACACTGCCATTTTTGCAACATCAGTATAAGTATCAGCACAATGAAAATGGCAAATAATGTCTTTATATTACGACAGAAAAACAATTTTACTTTGTAGAGAGATCCCCTGGAGAATGAAATGGCTACCTACTCCAATATTCTTGCCTGGAAAATCTCATAGACAGAGGAGCATGGTGGGCTACAGTCCATGGTGTTGCAAAAGATTAGTTGAAAAGTCTTGGAATATCCCAAAACACATTGAGAACCATTGTCCTGATCAAGTTAGGAAACACAACATTTTTAAACCCCACTTGAACACTTTCTGTTTCTGAGTTGTGTTCCATTTTATGGACATACCAGAGTATGTATTTGCTTTCCTATTGCAAAATGCATGCTTTATTTTTTATTTTTTTCCAATTTGGGACAATTATGTATACTATCACTATAATCATTTTGTGTGAACATTAGTTCTTATCTTTCCAGAGTAAATACTTAGGAGTAGGACTGTTGGAGATTTAAGTTCACGTTCATCTTGATTAAAAAAAAAAAAAACAAACAAACAAAAACAAAAACAAACAAACAAAAACACCCAGACTGCTTTACATTTTGAATTACCACTAGGAGGGAGTGAAGATAATGGTGAAAGAATAGACCAGCTGGTGTCAGAGATTGGGTAAGGGTAATCAGAGGGCTAGAGAGTGAGAGTTTTGGGGGAGATGACTTGTTCTACGTTCTATGGTGCGAGTTACAACAAATCCATGGATGTGTTAAAACTCATTGGACTATACACCAGTACGAGTATTACTCTTTGTATTACATATATATATATATATATATATATATATGTGTGTGTGTGTGTGTGTGTCTATATATATATGTATTTTATATAATGTATATATTCTATTTATACATGTTTAAAATGTATTTATATTGTATAATTTATAGAAATATACATGAATATAGTTATATGTGCAGAACAAATTAATTTTTTAAAAAAAGCTAAAAATCAATACTGAATCTCTCTATCAGTCTCTCTGAAAGAATATTGCCTGCCATACTAGTAAAGAAAGGATGCTGCAGTGGTAGAGTCATCATACTGCAGCTGTCCCAGTGGTGAGCCAAGAGGGGATTCAGGGTGGAAGCCAGATGCCTGCCTTTAGTCACCTGCTGCAGCCTCTCTGACAGTACACCCTGAAGAAACTCAGGATGAGAAAACACAGGATTTTGGCCCCAGACAGCTGAAAAGAAAGTGTTAGCCGCTTAGTTGTGTCCAACTCTTTGTGACACCATGGACTGCAGCCTGCCAGATTCCTCTCTCTGTCCATGGGATTCTCCCACTAAGAAAACTGAAGTGGGTTGCCATTCCCTTCTCAGGATGATCTTCCCAGCTCAGGGATCAAACCTGGGTCTCCTGCATTGCAGGCAAATTCTTTACCATCTGAGCCACCAGGGAAGACCAATGGCTGAGGTATGTATCAAAGGAATGATTTCAGTGAGCTAAAAGTATTAAGTTCCTTAACTTGAGACATCTGGATTTCTTTAGTAAGCCTTTGACATTTCAATGACCTGCAAAAACTCCTATAGATCCTGGCTCCTCCCTCACCTCTTGGGTTCTGTCCCTTGGAGCCATCTGAGGGTCTGCTTCCTGGGCTTAAATCTTCAGTTTCACCCATCAAATAAAATATTCTCAACTATTAGCTTTTGGGTTTTTTTTTTTTTTCAGTCAACATCTCTGACAATTTTTAGGATGCAAGAATGTTGTATGGATCAAAAATATGTGTGGGTTTTTCTGTAAGATGTCATGGAAAAACCTGAATAAACTCTTTGGTTGATCCATAGAAATATAAATAGTTTTATGACTATATCTATTGTGGATACCATTGTTTCATAGTACTATCTACATAGCAATATGAAACCAATCAATGAAAATGTCACATTCCTCTCATGTGTGTCTTTGAACTTAAGCATAAACAGCTGCAAACAATCACAATGCCATCTACACAGATGGATCTGTGTCTCTCCACCAGGCACTTAGATATATGTGTCTGTATATCAAACAGACAAGCATGCTGCTCTTGAAATCAGAATTTATGCCACTTCAAACTTGTCCACATATTCTCAGGGCATGGAGTTGCTAATGCAGTTATGGAAAACAAAGACGGTAATAGTGCGAAGCCAGTTAACAGCTAGTATGTCTGGCAAAAAAAAAAAAAAAGACAAATGGCAATCTTTCTTTTTTTCTGCTTTCCTGGATTCAGTTGCTGTATTTGCTGTTTTAAAGCAAATCTGCATATTTTGGAACTTATGCATATCTTTTATCAATACATTCTTAATAGAGTTTTCTGGAAATTACAAAAAAAAACATAGTTATGTGATAAAACATGCTATACTATAAAAAACCTTGTGAATCACAGCAGTGAAATCAATTCACGTAATACTCCAAGTATAAACAGAAAAACACTTTATATAATAAAAAGAAATACATGAAGTAGGAGCAGTAAGATGGGTTATTTCTAGTAAATGATGCCTTTATTGACTATATTAAGCTTTCTCAGTATTTCTCATTTGTGCCTAATGACAACAATGAAAACAAGCAGGGAAGGTTTTTTTTCCCGATTCTAGACGCTTGTCTGGTAGATGGGAAATGCCCTCCTGACCCCTCAACAAAGAAATTCAAGCCCCAATTCCTAGAAATTGTGACTGTTTCTTTGCAAAACAAAGGGGGCTTTCACATTTGTGATTAAGTGATGGATACTGCTCGGTCCCAATATAATCTCAACGTCGTTAAAAGAGGGAGGCCAGACAGTGACAGCCACGGAGGAGAAGTCACGATGGACACAGAGGCTGGGGTGATGCGAGAAGGGATGCAAGCTGGGGACACTGGCAGTTTTGGAAGCTGGAAAACAAGGAAACAGATTCTCCCCTGAATGCAGTCCTCTTGACACCTCGATTTTAGGACTTTTGATCTCCTGAACTATAAAATGATAAAAGCCACTATATTTACAATAAATCATTAAAATAGCAATATAAAGCCAATACATATGAGAAAACCAACATTCTGACTTTATACATAATTTTATTCTGAATCTCAAAGCCAAAAATTATCAGGCCTACATCCCATGCAGGATACTTGACATTTTTTAGGGGCTATAAAAGAAATAAACAGAAACCACAATTAAATAAGTTGTGAGACCAGCAGGGGGAGGTCTCATGCCCTGTGACATAGTCCAGCCCAACAGGAAGGAGAGAGACTCAAAGCCATTGACTCTGTTTACTATGGCCCTTTCAAGTGTCCATTTTTCAACCTATGAAAGTCTTCCTTCCCTTGCTGTGGGGAGACTTTCACATGTATCACTATGGGTTCAGACCCCTAATTGCAATTTTCTGCTGATCCAAAATAAGCCTATCTTTGCTGAAGAAATATCTGGTCATCTATTGGTCAACAGAGTAATTTAATTCCATCAGACACAAAGGTTCAGCTCAGATCATGTCAGTTGCTCAGTTGTGTCTAATTCTTTGCAACCCCATGCACTACAGCATGCCAGTCCTCCCTGTCCATCACCAACTCCCAGAGCTTACTCAAACTCATGTCCATTGAGTCAGTGATGCCATCCAACCTTCTCATCCTCTGTTGTCCCCTTCTCCTCTTGCCTTCAATCTTTCCCAGAATCAGGGTGTTATCAAATGAGTCAGTTCTTCACATCTGGTGGCCAAAGTTTTGGAGTTTCAGCTTCAGAATCAATCCTTCCAATGAATATTCACAACCGATTTCCTTTAGGATGGACAGATTGGATCTCCTTGCAATCCAGAGACTCTCAAGAGTCTTCTCCAACACCACAGTTTAAAAGCATCAGTTCTTCAGCACTCAGCTTTCTTTATACTCCAACTCACATCTATACATGACTACTGGAAAAACCATAGCTTTGACTAGATAGACCTTTGTCAGCAAACTAATGTATCTGCTTTTAAATAAACTAGCTAGGTTGGTCATAACTTCTCTTCCAAAGAGTAAGTGTCTTTTAATTTCATGGCTGCAGTCACCATCTGCAGTGATTTTGGAGCCCCAGAAATAAAGTCTGTCACTGTTTCCACTGTTTCCCCATCCATTTGCCATGAAGTGGTTGGACAAGATGCCATGATCTTTGATTTTTTAACACTGAGTTTTAAGACAGCTTTTTCACTTTCACTTTCATCAAGACGCTCTTCAGTTCCTCTTTGCTTTCTGCCATAAGGGTGGTGTCATTTGAATATCGTAGGTTATTGATATTTATCCAGGCAACCTTAATTCCAGCTTGTACTTCATCTAGTCCAGCCTTTCTCATGATGGACTCTGCATATAAGTTAAATAAGCAAGGTGTCAGTAGGCAGCCTTGACATACTCCTTTCCGTATTTGGAACCAGTCTGCTGTTCCATGTCCAGTTCTCACTGTTGCTTCTTGACCTGTATGCAGATTTCTCAGGAGGCAGGTTGGGTGGTCTGGTATTTCCATCTCTTCTCTTGAAGAATTCGTCACAGCCTGCTGTGATCCACACAGTCAAAGGCTTTGGCATAGTCACTAAAATAGAAGTAGATACTTTTCATGAACTCTCTTGCTTTTTCAATGATCCAACAGATGTTGACAATTTGCTCTCTGGTTCCTCTGCCTCTTATAAATCCAAATTGAATTTTCAGATGTTCATGGTTCACAAATAGTTGAAGCCTGGCTTGGAAAATTTTGAGTGTTACTTAGCTAGCATGTGAGATGAGTGCAATTGTGTGGTAGTTTGAGCATTCTTTGGCATTGCCTTTCTTTGGGATTGGAATGAAAATTGACCTTTTCCAGTCCTGTGGCCACTGCTGTGTTTTCCAAATTTGCTGGCATATTGAGTGCAGCACTTTCACTGCATCATCTTTTAGGATTTGAAATAGATCAACTGGAATTACATCACCTTCACGAGCTTTGTTCATGGTGATACTTTCTAAAGCCCACTTGACTTTGCATTCCAGGATGTCTGACTCTAGGTGAGTGATCACACCATCATGATTATCTGGGTCTTGAAGATCTTTTCTGTATAATTCTTCTGTGTATTCTTGCCACCTCTTCTTAATATATTTTCCTTCTGTCAGGTCCATACCATTTCTGTCCTTTATTATCCCCACCTTTGCATGAAAATTTCCCTTGTTATCTCTGATTTTCTTGAAGATATCACTGGTCTTTCCCATTCTATTGTTTGTCTTTATTTCTTTGCATTGATCACTGAGGAAGGCTTTCTTATCTCTCCTTGCTCTTCTTTAGAACTCTGCATTCAAACAGGTATATCTTTTCTCTTCTCCTTTGCCTTTCACTTCTCTTCTTTTCACAGCTATTTGTAAAGCCTCCTCACAACTATTTTGCCTTTTTTTGTTTCTTTTTCTTGGGGATGATCTTGATCATTGCCTCCTATACAATGTCACGAACCTCCATCCAGAGTTTTTCAGGCACTGTGTCTATCTGATCTAATTCCTTGAATCTATTTGTCACTTCCACTGTATAGTCATAATGAATTTGATTTTGGTCATACCTGAATGGTCTAGTGGTTTTCTCTACTTTTTTCAATTTAAGTCTGAATTTGGCAATAAGCAGTTCGTGATCTGAACCAGTTAATTCAACCCAATTTGAGGATAGCCCCACACAACATAAACAGACCTATAGTAAAATCTTGAGTAGAAGTCAAAACCACAAAAAATAAGCTGTAAACTAGGGGTCCTCCTGATTGAACCAAGATGTGATTATTGACATGAACAGTGACAGAGTTAGAGACATAGAGAAGAGTTTAAGAAACTGAGTCAAAATAATCACCAATAAGGTAAAGCTAAAGTAACTATGCTATTTTATATATTTTTACGTGATGGTCAGTAAGGCCCTTATAAGAGACAGGGGACAGACTCAGAAAGTCAAAAGTTTATTATACTCTTAGGTCGTAGAAATGATAGGCAAATCACACCACATACAGTCTCATTGGAAACCCCAGTTGTGATCAGAAGGCAGAAGACAGGTGCAAGCCATAAGCATTACACCAAAGCCTGTACTGAGGTTTCTATGTGGAAAGCAAGGCAATGAACTTAGAAGAGTTTAGGATTGGCACTCCGGATGATTTTGTAAAGAATGGGAGGAAAGCTCAAAAGAGAGGGGAACATGCATGTAACTGTTTCACGTTGATGTGTGGCAGAAACTACCACAATATTGTAAAGCAATTATCCTCCAATAAATTTTTTTAATGCAACAAATGAGAGGTTAATTTCCAAAATATAAAAACAAATCATGAAGCTCAATTATTTAAAAAAAATCCAATCAAATAATGGATGGAAAATGAAATGGACATTTCTCCAAGGAAGACATAGAGATGGCCAATAAACACATGAAAGATGCTGTACATTACTAAGTATTAGAGAAATGCAAACCAAAACTATGATAGGGGCATCGCCACACAGTGGTCAGAACGGCCATCATCAAAAAGCCTGACAATAAACCTTGTTGGAGAGATGGAGAAAAGGGAACACTCCAACACTGTTTGTGGGAAGGTAAATTCGTACAGCCACTATGGAGTTCAATATAGAGGTTCCCTAAAAAACTAAAAAATAGAGCTACCATATGATCCAGCAATCCCACTCTTGAGTATATATCCAGAAACTATGAAAAGTTTACTTTGAAAAGATACCTTCACCCCAAGGTTCATAGCAGTACTACTACATAGCAGCCAAGACATGACAACAATCCAAGTGCTCATCAACAGACGCTTGTCTTAAAGAGGTTTTATTTCTATGACTAACAATCATTTTTATATTATAAAAGGTAGTTGCGAAACAGGAGCTGAGAACTAGGAATAGATTGACACTCCATCCGGAACAAGTGCTGGATGGAGGGGTTGCCAGTGAGGCTGACTGGGCTGCAAGTTCATAGTCAGCTTCTTGCTCTCACTGTAAAATTGCTCTCACATATAGAATTGAATTAAGTTAGATTGACTGTATCCTTGAAGGGACTCTTCTCCACTGATAACTGGAGCTGAGTTTATCAGTTCATGCTTATTTTGTTCACATCTAAATGCAAGCCTGCATCCTTCCAGGCAGTGTGGAATGGAGATCAGCTTAATCAGTGTTGTAGGGCTCGGATCAGAACTGAAATACAGACACAAAGGTTTCTGTGAATACATCTAAAAATGTCATTTGTTCATAATCACATCACTAGAAGGTAGTTTCCACTGAAAGGTCATAACATGACATCCTGGTACACACTACATATCTTTTCATGAGCCATACTTTAACTATGCAGTTTCTTACATTTGGCATAAATACTGAAGTTCCAGATTTTTTAAAGTGAGAGGCTGACATTAGAATTCTTTGGGGTCACTCAGTGTTGAACAATCTAATCTCACATCCATTTCCTATAACTGGTTATACCAAGCCAGGAGTCCCCATCTTTGGGACCTAATGCCCAATGATCTCAGGTGGAGCTGATGTAATAAGAATAGAAATAAAATGCACAATAGATGTAATGTGCTTGAATCATCCCCAAGACATCCTACCCCTCTTGGTGGAAAAATTGCCTTCTATGAAACCAGTCCCTTATGCCAAAATGGTTGGGGGCCACTGGGCTATGTGACACTGATGAAGGCTTCTTCCTGTTTCACTGCCCTGACCTGCACTCTGAGACCCTCCAGGCTCAACGTCCCTGGGAGAAATTCGGTTAAGTGGTGAGGGGATTCCTGTACTCTTCAGCATAAAAACTTTAAACGTTTACCTAAGGTGTTAAAACTATTCATCCCAGACCTCTATGTCTTATAAGATCTACCCCCTTCCCACCTCCACTTCATATGCTATGTATTTGTACAGTTTCTATCGTGGACATTAGACTTTGGTATTAAAACTAGCTGATTTTCCCATGTCTGCACCTGCCTGGTGAACCCCATCTACCTTTCAAACTTCAACTCAAGATTCTTTAACCATCTTTATGAACTCTGAGATCAGACTTAGAGCTTTTGCTTTACGCCATCAGTGTAGTTTGTAAACACTCCTGTTATGGTAATGATCACCAATAACTGTGTACTATCCCTCTCTATACGATTTTAATCTTTTTATGAACTGGGACAAGTTATTGATTAAATTGCCAAATCCTGTCCCTGACCCAGCATAGGAACTGATTGTCACATAATAAGCACCTGAGAAATGGAACATTTCCTGCAATATTTGTAAAAAAGGATGTCACAGTCAACAGCAATTGCAGCTGCTTCCAATGGTGAGCTGGAGAGCCTGAGGGAACTCAGGAAAAAAAGAAAAAATATCCACCATCTAGCAGTCATTCGATTGTAGCCACTCCCTATGGTGAGCCTTGAGGAAACTCAGGATGTGAAAAGTGGATACTGGCCCCAGATAGCTGAGATGCATATCAAAGAAATTATTTCAGTGAGCCCAGACTCTTGCATCTTCCAATACATAGAAAAGCAATAAATTCCTTAAATAGGAATGTCTGGTTTCCTTTAATTAGTAATAATCTTTTAATGTTCAGACTACTTGCCCTTCATTGCAAAACTTCTATATAACCTGGCTCCTACCCTCACCTGCTTGGAGCAATTTTCTCAGGGTTACTTAAGATGCTGTCTCTCAGACTTGAAATCCTAAAAATTCCCACTGAATAAAACATAACCCTTAGCTTTTAGGTTGTGATTTATTTTTAAATCCTTACACTTAAGGATATTTGTTTGATGAATTAGTTAACTGAGGAATTTTTCCTTAAACCTAGTTTTCCTGATACTCAGGGAAGTTATATCAATTATAAATTGGTAAAAAGTAACTCAACCTGTTAGTCAATTAGTAAGAATATTTCAAAGCTCAGTCCAATTTTAGTATTACCCTACATCCTTTCCAGGGCACACGTATTTTGGAGGCAAATCACCTTGCTCATTAACTCATTTGTTCTTTCCAGAAGAAATTGGTTTGTTTGCCCAGCAACATCTACTTTCACTTTAGCTGAAACTGGCAAAACTGCCAGAGGAAAGAATTGACATTTTCCATCAATTTCTAGAAAGTGCACTAGTACCAAATGTCATCAGGCTCGAGTTATATTGGGAATTAGTTTGAACTGCTCATGTACATGCTTGCAAAGTTTAATGTCAATCTTCATGGCATAACAAGTAGGGCAATCTAGTGTCTTGTGAAAGAGACTGGCCCTCCGGTCACTGAATACTGCATTTGGCTCAATCAATCAAATACTTTTGGACAAGTTTTTTGGAGCTAAAGTTGAGTACAACTCTATGTGGCTAAAACAGACATGGAAGATACAGTCTTTACTCACAAAATCCTTCTGTATAAATGAAGGGGCAAAACACACACAAACACAAAATACTGAGTAACAAAGTAGAAGGGTAATTTATTGCACTGAAAAGGAGATATGCTTTTGAATTCAAAACCACATATCATAAATAGCAAAATCCTTAACTAAGTGATGCATGTTTAAGGAGAGATGGATTTTACACAAACTGCTTGTTGGGTGGCTCAGACAGGAAGAGCAGAGGATCTGGGCACATGTGAGGTCCAGTAGTTGGGCTGATGTGGGAAGATTTGACTCAGAGAAAAGAGAGTTTTCATATGAAGAGGCTGAGATAAGGGGTGGAGGAGGGTGACAGCCTAAAGCAAGGAACAAAGCCAAATTCAGCAGGAGGGAGAAGACGACAGGAAGTCAGATGTTGAGGAAGGCCAAGCTGTCTTGTCCTGTCAGCATCACCAGGTGGCAGGTGAGTTAGGAGAGGTCCCCGTGCCACTATTTCTGCAGGTGCAAGCGAGGGGGACATTGCCAGCAGACAGAAAGCCAAGGTGATGAACCATGCTGCTAGAATTATGGCTTGGTTACTTCCCTCTATCTGACACCTGTTACCTGATTTTCTCTCCCTGTTTTTTAAATCAGGAAAATGTAGACACATAATATGTGGCAGAATTTATTATGTTCCAGGGACTCACAAGGGAATAAAATGAAAGAATAGGTACATGTCCCCAGCACAGGTCTATGCACATATTACATAACCATTAGCTTCTGTTCCTCCATGCAAGGAAAACAAACAAAAACAGCCAAAAGGGAAGGTCATCACTGACTGATAATTTCTGCAGGAGCAGAAACGCATTTCCTAATTTCTATCATGAGCACAGAAACAAGAGTATCTGTACAAAAAGGACAACATGAAAACATTGAAGGACTCACGTGTAAAACATAGGCTTCAATTGACACTCAAATTAATCCAAAATATTGCACAAACTTCTTGCCTAGAGCTGGTAATCTCTCAAATGCACAGACACATAACAAATTAGGCACTTACAGAAAATTTCAGTTTTGAAAGGAAATCCAATGCAAGCCCTTGGTCACAGGTGTCTTTCCTGGGAACAACTATTTTCCAGTGGAAATTGACTTGCACACATCAAGGTGAACACTGCATGGTCAGCACCCTCCTTCCCTGTAACTGGGACACTACACAGGAACCCAGGCACCTAATTTGCTCTGAAAGCAGCTTGACAGCAGGGTACCACTTAGTATCCTCTGGACAAAAGAAAGGAGGATGAAGCACAGCTGTCTTCAAAGGCGGCCTGAAGGGAGATTAAATAGGTGGAAGCTACAGCCCCTCAAAGCCCAACTTCACAAACACTTTGAAAGTATGTCAAGCATGACAAGTTAGCAGAAACTCTCAAAAGCAAAAGAAACTCAAGGAAACCGTCTTTGGAGAGTTTCAATTTAAAAGATTGCATAAGAAAAGTTTCCATGTATCTCCTTTAGGAAGGAACACATGGGGTATGAGTTTTGTAAACTCTCCAACACACTGCACAGGCAAATTTTATGTCAGGCTATGCAAATACAATATAACATATATATTATATTGCATTATATATATAATGTATATACAAAGTTAAACAGCACCAAACACTGATTTTTTAAGTATTTTTATCATGTTATATAGTCATGAGATCATATCAGCTCTACCAATGATTACAAATGATTTACATTTTAATTTCTAACAGCAGTTGATAGGTACAAACTGCCAAGAGAACTGTGTTCAAGACACAGAACCTACATCAAGTTCAGTGAGAGAAGTATGATTAACTGCTCATATTGAGAACAGGTGAGAAAGTAGTTGTACACATACTGTACATCTGGCAGTGCTCAATTTAACTACAAATTATGATAACCACCCCATCCTAAGAAGAAAAGGAAAAGTAGGTAGACTTTATTTAATAAAATTTTGATGCACCTTGTGCTATAAATTATTCCAAAAATAACTATACAGCATGTGCAAAACTGTATCTTAGAACAAAACCATCACAATATTAAAACAATTCATCAAAAATGAGTTATATCTCAGGAGTATCACCATATTGGTTCATGTCTTTCTGTTAGAACTGACCATACAGGATTTTCTTCTCACAGGAGACTGAGTTCCTTGAAGCTAGGATGGCATCATATTCATTTTATACCTAAGCTAGCATACTGTGTATAACACAATTGGTCTTCATTTAAACTGTATTGAAGGAACCATCAAAGGAAGGAAGGATGGCAAATCTAGTGGACAACAGAATAAGAGGTCTTAGAGACTGGAGAAGTGTTGAGGATTTTTCTCGTATCTTGAAACTGGGGTCAGCATCTCTTTGAAAACTTAGAAATATATTTAAGATAGGTAAAGAGACACCTAACTTATAGGGTCTATTTTATGTGTATGTCTATTTTGCTGTTAGACTTTTCTCTTGGTAAGTACAATCCATCAACTTCTCCTTTCAGGACAACTAGTTTATTCTGAATTAAACTTGAAACTAGTACAGGTCTTGGAAGTACGAAGCCCAAAATCTTACTAAGATATAAACATTATATGTATCCTTTCCTGTGATTTACATGAAAATACTTCACAATAAACCATGTTATGTATATTTGCACGTTTGCTTTAATCTAGATCCCAGGAATGGTTAACTAGTGGCACGTGAGAGCACGGAATTAGGAATTAGTGCTGCCAACAGGGTCATCTGTGTTTCTTTCAAGAATCAAGGCAATCAGAGGTGACAATGTGCCATTTAAACTTGTCAATAATATTGTTTGGTCATGAGCATAAAAATATATCAGAAATAATTTTTTATGGTAAAATGAATGTTCAAGATTTATCTGGCAGGAAATAATCATAGAGGTATTTCAAGTTGTATGCAAAAAAAAAAAAAGATGCAGCATCTGAACCAACCAGTGACCCAATAGCAATAGTCTGTCAGGAATCCTGTTGGCCCCTTAGCCCTCCTTTACACAAAGCACCAGTCACTTGAATCAATCACAAACCAAACTGGTTCTTCTGTCTGCATATCCATTCATAAATCTCTATATCAAATCTGATGCAAAGTGCTAATTATAGTGCCTTCACCAGCAAATATAAATTACCAGAGCTACAGAATAAGTATATGATAATTTTATAAGAATAAGAAATGGTAAGCATTTTCTTCAATTCCTAGAAACATTTGTACATTTGAAAAAACTTGACTTTAGACTTACCTTTTTAGGAAGTTAGAATAGGAAAAAGGAGTCCATAATGGTGGTGGCTAAAAGACAAAGAGGAGAAGGCAATGGCACCCCACTCCAGTACTCTTGCCTGGAAGATCCCATGGACAGAGGAGCCTGGTAGGCTGGGGTTGTGAAGAGTCAGACACGACTGAGTGACTTCACTTTCACTTTTCACTTTCATTCATTGGAGAAGGAAATGGCAACCCACTCCAATGTTCTTGCCTGGAGAATCCCAGGGATGGCAGAGCCTGGTGGGCTGCCGTCTATGGGGTCGCACAGAGTCAGACACAAATGACATGATTTAGCAGCAGCAGCAGCAAAAGAGAGAGAAGGGAAAAGCCTGCTACAATAAAACAAAAGATGGTCAAGGACTGGGGGCAGGGCCTCAGGTGAAGCAAACAGCCTCCTAATTTACACAGGGCAGGCTTGGGGAGGAGAAAAAACAAATAAAAGGAGGAGCCAAAATTGAGTCTCTCCTCTCTTCTCTTCTGTCTTTTGGGTCAGCCTGCCCTCATGCCTTGAGGATGTATTTTCCTTTGCTTGCCAAGTAAACCTGAGTTGTAACATTGATCCATCCATCACTTTAAATTTTTGCTGTGGCAAGGCAGAACCAAGGAAATTACAAACTCTCCCAACATCTTCCATTGGCCTTCCACCTAACATGGATTAGTTGGCCCTGAGAAACATTTATTCATTGTCAGCTAACAGTATTGACCAAAGGCACTTGATACTTTCTGAACCACCAAATTGTCCTTGGTCAGTTTGCAACAATAATGATCTCATCATCAATATATTACAATTATTGCTATCAATGTATTTCTCTTCACCTAAACACACTTAAGGGGCCTAAATACACTTCGAAGGGCAGGCTGTATATCATATCCAGATCTTGATATATAATAGCATTCTAATAAAAAACTTTAGACATAGTAAATGATTAACCATCCTGAATACTCAGAAAGGAGTGTAAATATTGAAAAGTAGAAGTCATCTCTATCGGTAAGCAGACTGTTGCATTTTTAACAAAATGAAACATTTACATTGAGATATTGACAACACCATAAAAACAATGCTTCTCCAAGAATCACATCATGGTTGTAGAATAAACTTCTTCTTTGGAGTTATTGAGACATTTACTTATGACACCTCAACCCAATTGCTTCCCTTTCACCACTGGAAAAATTACTATGAGAAAAGGCAGTGGCCAAGAGGAGTTACCCCACGTCCAAGGACAGGGGCAGTGGCTGAGAGTGCCAGGCTATGACTGCGCAGGAACAGCCAAGAGGAGCTACCCCATGTCCAAGGTCCGGAGCAGCTGGGATGAGCCACCCTGCTTTTGAGGTCAGGGGCAGTAGCCAGGAGGAGCAACACCACGACCGAGCCAGGGGCGGCAGCCAGGAGGAGCAACCCGAAGTCCAAGGAGCGGTGGGGGTGCCGGTGCAGGAGGGCCTAGAGGAGCTATCCCACGTTGACGGTCAGGAAAGGTGGTGGTGAGGAGATACCCTTCCTCCAAGGTAAGGAGCAGCGGCTGTGCTTTGCTGGAGCAGCCATGAAGAGATACCCAAGCCGAAGGTAAGAGAAACCCAAGTAAGACAGTAGATGTTGCAAGAGAGCATCAGAGGGCAGACACACTGAAACCATACTCACAGAAAACTAGTCAATCTAATCACACTAGGACAACAGCCTTATCTAACTCAATGAAACTAAGCCATGCCTGCGGGACCACATAAGAGAGGCAGGTCATGGTGGAGAGGTCTGACAGAATGTGGTCCACTGGAGAAGGGAATGGCAAACCACTTCAGTATTCTTGCCTTGAGAACCCTATGAACAGTATTAAAAGGCAAAATGATAGGATACTGAAAGAGGAACTCCCCAGGTCTGTAGGTGCCCAGTATGCTACTGGAGATCAGTGGAGAAATAACTCCAGAAAGAATGAAGGGATGGAGTCAAAGCGAAAACAATACCCAGCTGAGGATGTGAATGGTGATAGAAGCAAGGTCTGATGCTGTAAAGAGCACTATTGCATAAGAACCTGGAATGTCAGGTCCATGAGTCAAGGCAAATTGGAAGTGGTCAAACAGGAGATGGCAAGAGTGAACGTCAACCTTCTAGGAATCAGCGAACTAAAATGGACTGGAATGGGTGAATTTAACTCAGATGACCATTATATCTACTACTGCGGGCAGGAATCCCTCAGAAGAAATGGAGTAGCCATCATGGTTAACAAAAGAGTCTGAAATGCAGTACTTGGATGCAATCTCAAAAAAGACAGAATGATATCAGTTCATTTCCAAGGCAAACCATTCAATATCAAGTAATCCAAGTCTATGCCCCAACCAGTAATGCTGCAGAAGCTGAAGTCGAACAGTTCTATGAAGACCTATAAGACCTTTTAGAACCAACACTGAAAAAAAAAAAAATGTCCTTTTCATTATAGGGGACTGGAATGCAAAAGTAGGAAGTCAAGAAACACCTGGAGTAACAGGCAAATTTGGCCTTGGAATATGGAATGAAGCAGGGCAAGGACTAATAGAGTTTTGCCAAGAAAATGCACTGGTCATAGCAAACACTCTCTTCCAACAATACAAGAGAAGACTCTACACATGGACATCACCAGATGGTCAACACTGAAATCAGACTGATTATATTCTTTGCAGCCAGAGATGGATAAGCTCTATACAGTCAACAAAAAGAAGACCAGGAGCTGACTATGACTCAGATCAGGAACTCCTTATTACTAAATTCAGACTGAAATAGAAGAAAGTAGGGGAAACCACTAGACCATTCAGATATGACCTAAATCAAATTATGATTATACAGTGGAAGTGAGAAATAGATTTAAAGGCCTAGATCTGATAGATAGGGTGCCTGATGAACTATGGACTGAGGTTCATGACATTGTACAGGAGACAGGGATCAAGACCATCCCCAAGGAAAAGAAATGCAAAAAAGCAAAATGACTGTCTGGGGAGGCCTTACCAATAGCTGTGAAAAGAAGAGAAGCGAAAAGCCAAGGAGAAAAGGAAAGATATAAGCATCTGAATGCAGAGTTTCAAAGAATAGCAAGAAGAGATAAGAAAGCCTTCTTCAGCAATCAATGCAAAGAAATAGAGTAAATGAACAGAGTGGGAAAGACTAGAGATCTCTTCAAGAAAATGAGAGATACCATGCAAAAATGGGCTTGATAAAGGACAGAAATTGTATGGACCTAACAGAAGCAGAAGATATTAAGAAGAGGTGGCAAGAATACACAGAAGAACTGTACAAAAATATCTTCACGACCAAGATAATCACAATGGTGTGATCACTCATCTAGAGCCAGACATCCTGGAATGTGAAGTCAAGTAGGCCATAGAAAGCATCACTATGAACAAAGCTAGTGGAGGTGATGGAATTCCAGTTGAGCTATTTCAAATCCTGAAAGATGATGCTGTAAAAGTGCTACACTCAATATGCCAATAAATTTGGAAAACTCAGCAGGGGCCACAGCACTGGAAAAGGTCAGTTTCCATTCCAATCCCAAAGAAAGGCAATGCCAAAGATTGCTCAAAGTAATGCACAATTGCACTCATCTCACATGCTATTAAAGTAATGCTCAAAATTCTCTAAGCGAAGCTTCAGCAATACAGGAACTGTGAACTTCCAGATGTTCAAGCTGATATTAGAAAAAGCAGAGGAACCAGAGAGATCAAATTGCCAACATCTGCTGGATCATAGAAAAAGCAAAAGAGTTCCAGAAAAATATCTATTTCTGCTTTATTGACTATGCCAAACCCTTTGACTATGTGGATCACAATAAACTTTGGAAAATTCTTCAACAGATGGGAATACCAGACCACTTGACCTGCCTCTTGAGAAACCTATATGCAGGTCAGGAAGCAACAGTTAGAACTGGACTGGAGTCGGACATGACTAGGCAACTGAACTGAAGTGAGCCAATTGCTAAATGTGTTGGCCATTTGACAGCCCCCATCCAGAACTGGTTCTTACTTTCCTCCACTTTCTTAGAATTACAAACCCAGATTTTATATATATATATATATATATATATATATATATATATATATATATATTTAAAAATTTTCTTTCCACTCCTGTTAATGAAACATTTTCAAGGTCCCCTCTGGAATGTATTTTCTTTCATTTCAGGAATTCAAATACATAATATATTTGACTATGGCTAGATTTTCAATGGCCTTTGGCTGGTTGGCTTGGAACGATACTTACTTATATAAAAGAATAAATGATTTGAATCTCTCAGAATTGTATTCATTGCATCAGTTCAGTTCAGTTCAGTCGCTCAGTAGAGCATATAAAATTATATTGACTATTAAATTATTCTTGCTATAGTTGTAATTTTCAACTTCCAATGTTTATCTAT
This sequence comes from Ovis canadensis, assembly GCF_042477335.2. NCBI lineage: Eukaryota > Metazoa > Chordata > Mammalia > Artiodactyla > Bovidae > Ovis > Ovis canadensis. The sequence continues at coordinate 110,147,740 of NC_091246.1, forward strand.
CTGATTAATTTACTGTTGTTTTAGTTCACAACCTTTAGATTCCTTAACATCTTGTGACTTTTCAGCCTGAATTGGCAGTATTATCAAGCCCCACTGTGATAATTATATAATTCAAAAAGGTCTTTAATAGTTTATGCACATAAATGTATATCCTTTATTATATAATAACTAAATTAAATAGAGGTTAACAAAGAATACTGACCTTCCTTCTCAAATTGGAAATTGGCATTATAAAGGAAATGTCCAATTTTCTAAGAGTTCTCTCTCATTTCATAAAGACCAGGCTAGTGAGGGAATTCTAAGAGAAACAGTCCAGACCCACAGCACAAAAATTCATAACTTCAAAGCTTTGCTAATACCTGTGATTTGTTAACATGTGTTGTATTCTAATTAAGAGTATACACTCCAGGGATGGCCACTTAGCATGTAAAATACTCAAAGAATAATTAACATCAATGTAATACTAAAAGAGACTTTCATACCCTACACTGAATAATGGAGACAAAACTCCAGACAAACAATAAGGAAACAGCTGATCTGAACAGCACCGTCAACAAAACAGACCTAACAGACATATATAGAACTCTCCAACAACAACAGAAAAATGCATTCATCTAAAGCACGCTCATAACAATCTCCAGGAAAGATCACATTAAGTCACAAAACAAATTTTAATAAATGTAAGAAGATCAGCATCATTATATGTATCTTTTCTGATCACAGTGAAGAAAACTAGAAACCAATATTTCACGTATTTAACATATATTTCATGTATTATAAAATATGTGAAAACTTAACAACATTCTCTTGAGCAACCACTGAGTCAGAGGAAATCAAAAGTGAATTTTAAAAATATCTTCAGATTAAAATATAAAGAGAAAATACAAAAAATTATGGAATGCAGTCAAAGCATTGTTAAAACAAAAGTTAACAGTGATAAATGCATACATCTGAAAAAGAAGAAAGGTCATTTCATAATATATACATATATCAAACCACTATGTTCTATACCCAGTACAAGGTTATATTGATTATATCTCAATAAAAATAAGACCTCAAATAAACAAAATAATTTTAAACCTTAAGGAACAACAAAATTAGCAGAAAGCTAGCAGAAAGAAGAAATCAACAAAGATTAGAGTAGAAAGGAATACAGAAAAATAAAGCAAACAAAAAATCAGCAAAATAAAAAGTTGTTTATCCAAAAGATAAAACTGATAAAAAGCTAGATTAAATTAGAAAAAAACAGAAGAATGAAATAATTAAAATCAAAAATGAAAGAGAAGTAATTATAATACATGACACAGAAATAAAAAGGATCAAAAATATTATCATGCTCAATTATATACCAAAAAATGAAGCAAACTAGAAAAAAAAAGGATAACTTTCTATAAGCATGCAACCTACCATCACTGAATTAATTAAGAAAAAGCATGAATTGACCACCAACAAATAAGGAGACTGAATCAGTAGTCAGAAACAGCCCAACCCTAAGGCCCAAGACCACAGCTTCACTGATGAGTTCTACTTAACATTGAAAGAAAAATTAATATCAATCTTTCTTAAAATGTTCCAGAATACGGAAGATAGAATTTGTCCAAACTCCTTTGATGAAGCCAGCATTCAGTTCAGTTCAGTCACTCAGTCGTATCCGACTCTTTGTGACCCCATGAATCGCAGCACGACAGGTCTCCCTGTCCATCACCAGCTCCAGGAGTTCACTCAGACTCATGTCCATCCAGTCAGTGATGCCATCCAGCCATCTCATCCTCTGTCATCCCCTTCTCCTCTTGCCCCCAGTCCCTCCCAGCATCAAGGTATTTTCCAATGAGTCAACTCTTTGCATGAGGTGGCCAATGTACTGGAGCTTCAGCTTTAGCATCACTCCTTCCAAGGAAATCCCAGGGCTGATCTCCTTCAGAATGGACTGGCTGGATCTATTTGCAGTCCAAGGGACTCTCAACAGTCTTCTCCAAAACCACAGTTCAAATGCATCAATTCTTCGGTGCTCAGCTTTCTTCACAGTCCAACTCTCACATCCACACATGACCACTGAAAAAACCATAGTCTTTACAGACCTTTGTTGAAAAAGTAATGTCTCTGCTTTTCAATATGCTGTCTAGGTTGGTCATAACTTTTCTTCCAAAGAGTAAGCGTCTTTTAATTTCATGGCTGTAGTCACCATCTGCAGTGATTTTGCAGCCCAAAAAGTAAAGTCTGGCGCTGTTTCCACTGTTTTCCCATCTATTTCCCATGAAGTGATGGGATCAGATGCCATGATCTTTGTTTTCTGAATGTCAAGCTTTAAGCCAACTTTTTCACTTTCCACTTTCACTTTCATCAAGAGGCTTTTTAGTCCCTCTTCACTTTCTGCCATAAGGGTTGTGTCATCTGCATATCTGAGGTTACTGATATTTCTCCCAGCAATCTTGATTCCAGCTTGTGTTTCTTCCAGCCCAGCGTTTCTCATGATGTACTCTGCATATAAGTTAATTAAGCAGGGTTACAATATACAGCCTTGACGTATGTACTCCTTTTCCTATTTGGAACCAGTCTGTTGTTCCATGTCCAATTCTAACTGTTGCTTCCTGACCTGCATACAAATTTCTCAAGACAGCATTACCATGATACCAAAGCCAGATGAATACATTGCAAGAAACTCCAACAGCAAAAGAAAAACTACAAGCCAATAAACTTGGTATGGATGTGAGAGTTGACTATAAAGAAAACTGAGCACTGAAGTATTGATGCTTTTGAACTGTGGTGTTGGAGAAGACTCTTGAGAGTCCCTTGGACTGCAAGGAGAACCAACCTGTCCATCCTAAAGGAGATCAGTCCTGGGTGTTCATTGGAAGGACTGATGCTGAAACTGAAACTCCAAAATGTTGACCACCTGATGTGAAGAACTGACTCATTTGAAAATACCCCGATGCTGGGAAACAGCGAAGGCCGGAGAAGGGGATGACAGGGTTGGATGGCATCACTGACTCAATGGACATGAGTTTGAGTAAACTCTGGGAGTTAGTGATGGACAGGGAGGCCTGGCATGCTGCAGTCCATGGGGTCACAAAGAGTTGGACAGAATTGAGCAACTGAACTGAACTGAACTAAATAAACTTGATGAACCTCAGTGAAAAAAAAATCAGTAAAATACTAGCAAACCAGATTAAAAGCACATCATGACTAAGTAGGATTTATACCCAAAACGCAAGGAATATTTAACTTATGAATAAAAAAATACAACCTGATCATCTCAAAAAATGCAGAAATAAAAAAAATTGACAATTCAACATCCATTCATGACAAAAACTCTCAACAAATTGTTAGAGAATAAAACTGCCTTTAAAACGGCCTCAGCACAATAAAGGTTATATGTAAAAAGCCCACAGAAAACATCATGATACACTGAGAGAAACTAAAACTTTTCCTTCCACAATATGGTACAAGGCAAGAATGCTACTCTTGCCATTTCTGTTAATACAACATGCTCTAGCCAGAACAAGAAGATAAGAAATGTAAATAAACTTCACCCAAGTAAAAGTAGTACCTTTGTTTGCAGATGACATCATCATATATGCAGAAAACCCTAAGGACAAAGAAAAAAAAAACCTGTTAGAACTAATAAAGTAATTCAGTAATTTTGTAATATATTAATACAAGGTCAATATACAAAAAACAGTGACTTTTATATATACAAACATCACCCAATAAGAAAATTAAGAATATAATCCCTCTGACAATGGCAAGAAAAATAATAAAGTGCTTAAAGATAAATATAACCAAAGAAGTAAAAACTTGTACATTAAATATGATAAAATAACAATGCAACTAGTTAAAGAAGACAAATAAGTAGATATTCTTTGCACATATATTAGAAGACAATATTGTTAAAAAGTACATACTTCATGAAGTGATCTACAAATTCATTGCATTTGCTATCAAAATTCTAGTTACTTTTTTTACAGAAATAGAAGAAAACAAAGCTGAAACTCATATGGAACCACAAAAGATATTGAGTAACCAAGCAGCTTTGAGGAAGAAGAACAAAGCTAGAGGCAGACATCACACCCTTCAATTTCAAAACATATTGCAAATTTACAGGAACCAAGAGTATGATACCAGAAATAACATTTTGTTGTTTGAAAGTGACACCCAAATTATAGGTGAAAACGCAAAACTAGATGACTTGGACTGCACTAACTACACTAAGCAGTCAGCATCATGAAAAGCTAGCAAATGGAAAAGGAAAAAATATTTTGCAAATGGTATATCTCACGAGGGGGTTACTATCTAAACTATATTAAGATTTCATGCAATTCAATGGAAGGAAAACAAATAACCGAACTACAAAATGGGTACAGAATCCAAGCACACATATTTTGAAAGAAGACATTATTGATGACCAATAGGTATATTAAAAAAAATTTAAGAACCTCAACATCATTAGGGATTTGGAAAATGCAAATCAAAACCAAAATAAGATATCACCTCACACCTGTTAGAATGTTTATGATAAAAAGACAAGAGATAGCAAATCCTGGAGAGTGTATCAAGAAAAGGTAAGCATTGTGCACTGTGGCTGGGAAGGTAAGTTGCTACAGCCACTATGGAAAACAGTTTAAAGGTGTCTCAAAAAATATTAAAAATAAAACTATCATATGATCCAGCAATCTTACTTCTGATCATCATTCAGTTATGAAGTTGTGTCCGACTCTGTGACACCATGAACTGCAGCACACCAGGCTTTTCTGTCCCTCACCATCTCCCAGAGTATGCTCAAGCTCCTGTCCATTGTGTTGGTAATGCATCCAACCGTCTCATCCTCTGTCTCCCTTTTCTCCTCCTGCCCTCAATTTTTCCAAGCAACAAGGTCTTTTCCAATGAGTTGGCTCTTTGTATCAGGTAGCCAAAGTATTGGAGCTTCAGCAGCAGTCCTTCTAATGAATATTCAGGGTTGATTTCCTTTAGGATTGACTGGTTTGATCTCTTTGCTGCTCAAGGGACTCTCAAGAGTCTTCCCCAGCACCACAGTTCAAAAGAATCATTTCTTTTATGCTCAGCTTTCCAAATCTATAATCAGATAATTTCTTGTAACTGTGAGTGACTGACTTGCTGATGGTTGCCAAGTACACAGACAATGGCACAGAGATTCCATGCAGATAGCAGTTGACAGCATAACTGCATTTCTCAAGGGTGGGGTACCCCTTCACATTGCCTGCTCCCCTGTCCACATCTCCTAACCTCTGTAGGCCAGCCTTGCACAGACTCACTGACTCAACCCCTATGTTGATGCAAATGTGACTCGTTGCGTCAAAGTAGCTCCCGTGGATGTACCAAACCACTCACTTCTGAGGATATGCCCAAAAGAAATAATATCAGTATCTCTAAGAGATATCATTATTGGTGATATTATTATCACCAATATTCCCATGTCACTGTAGGGTTCCTAACAGTAACTAAAATATGGAAACAATGTAATGTCCATCAGCAGATATACAATGGAATACTACTCAATTTGTAAAAAAAAAAAAAAAAAAAAAGAAAAAGAAAAAAAAATCGTGCCACTTGTGACAACATGGATAAGTCTAGTGATCATTATGTTCAGTAACATCAGACAGGGACAGAAAGACAAATAAACTGCATGAACTCACTTATTTGTGGAATCCAAAATTTTAATTGACAGAAACTGAGAGTAGAATTGTAGTTGCCAGGGTTGGGGGTTAGAACATGAGGAGACATTAGTCAAAGGCTACAAAGTTGTATGGGATGAATAAATCATGGAGATCTAATATGCAGCAAAGTTGTTACACCTCATAATATTGTACTGCACACTTGACATTTTCTAAGAAGCTAGATCTTAAATGTTCCTATTATAAAACAAAACTATATAAGGGAATGGGTATGGTAATTAGTTTGATTGTGTTAATAATTACCCAATATGTAAAGTGTTAGTTGATCAGTCGTGTTTGACTCTTTGAAACTCCATGGACTGTAGGCCATGGTCACCAGGCCCCTCTATCCTTAATTCTCCAGGCAAGAATACTGGATGGATAACTATAGCCTTCTCCAGGGGATCTTTCTGAGCCAGGGATTAAACCTGGGTCTCCTGCATTACAGGAAGATTCTTTAACATCTGAGCCACCAAGGAAGCCACGCAATATGTATGCACATATCAAAACAACATGTTGTACATTTTAAATATATACAATTTTTATTTGAAAAAAATAAATAAAGACCCTAAAAAGGAGTCTTCATTCCAACCACACTACTAATGCTACATTACCATTTTTATGCACAAAAGAGCATCGATTACCAAAATATGTTAGAAATATTGTTGTTGTTGTTGGGGAAATAAGGTTCACAGATGTGTAAACTGCTTGAAAATATGTGCAGTTACTGTCTCACAGTAAAATATATGAACAGAAGGTATTTTAGAGATCATCTGGTCTCATGTCAATGTCATAAAAAGTAAAGATAAAAGCAGAACTATACAGGGTACTAGTTGACAAGATACGTTGTGGATTTAGTTAGACTTCTATTAATTATCACATTTTGGCCGTTAAAGATTTGTGAACTTGGGCCATGTTACTTAGATTTACTGTGCTCCAGTTTTCTCATATGTAAAAGATAAATAATGATGTTATCCTATGTGAGATGCTGCAAGAATAACTGGTGGTTTAGATGGTAAAGAATCTCCCTGCCACGAGGGAGACCAATTCCTGGATCAGGAAGGTTCCCTGGAAAGGGAATGGCAACCCATTCTGGTATTCTTGCCTGGAGAATTCCACAGACAGAGAAGCCTAGCAGGTTACATTCTATGGTGTTGCAAAGAGTAGGACATGACTGAAGCGACTAACACAACAAAAACAAAGTATAATTAAAACACATTTCATGTTATGCTATTGAATTTTGAAACATTTTAACAAGCTAAGAGACTAAATTAATCAAATGAAATTAAGTTTTACATTTTATTTTAATCAGATATCAGATGTAATGAATCAATTTAGGTTCAGCAAATTTTGAGTAAGAGAAATGTGAAATAAAAAGGGCTTTATAGCTTTTGTGTATAGATTTTTATTTTATACAAGGTATTGAATGTCAATGTTAATAAACTATTTGTCCCAGTCTTAAATCTAATAACTGAAGGAATAGACACTGATACTGAATTTATTAGTCTTTCAAGTACTATATAACATTGAGTTGGCCAAATGCCATATGTGGAATTTGAATGAACTTTTTGGCCAACCCAATATATTAAATATATTCCAATATATTGGAACAAAGACAGGCAAAAAGCATCATGGTGATCATAGATACATGGAGGTTATTAAACAAAGAAAGAACACCAAAAAGCCATGATTTTAGAGTTAGCACATTTTCACCTACTGCTTTCGATATACTATGGACATTTATACCTCTCTTCAAAACAATAGTGACCAAAGAGAAAAAGAAAATTTAATGGTTCAGACAGTAAAGCGTCTGCCTGCAATGCAGGAGACCCGGGTTCAATCCCTGGGTTGGGAAGATCCCTGGGGAAAGAAATGGCAACCCACTCCAATATTCTTGCCTGGAAAATTCTGTGGATTGAGGAGCCATGTGGGCTACAGTCCACGGGGTCGCAGAGTTGGACATGACTGAGTGACTTTGTTTCGCTTTGCTTCACCTTACATCAGTTCAGTTCAGTTCAGTTGCTCAGTCGTGTCTGACTCTTTGCAACCCCATGGATCACAGCATGTCAGGCCTCCCTGTCCATCACCAACTCCCGGAATACACTCAGACTCACGTCCATAGAGTCAGTGATGCCACCCAGCCATCTCTTCCTCTGTCATCCTCTTCTCCTCCTGCCCCCAATCCCTCCCAGCATCAGAATCTTTCCCAATGAATCAACTCTTTGCATGAGGTGGCCAAAATTCTGGAGTTTCAGCTTTAGCATCATTCCTTCCAAAGAAATCCCAGGGTTGATCTCCTTCAGAATGGACTGGTTGGATCTCCTTACAGTCCAAGGGACTCTCAAGAGTCTTCTCCAACACCACAGTTCAAATGCATCAATTCTTTGGTGCTCAGCCTTCTTCACAGTCCAACTCTCACATCCATACATGACCACAGGAAAAACCATAGCCTTGACTAGACGGACCTTAGTCGGCAAAGTAATGTCTCTGCTTTTCAATATGCTATCTAGGTTGGTCATAACTTTTCTTCCAAAGAGTAAACGCCTTTTAATTTCATGGCTGCAGTCATCATCTGCAGTGATTTTGGAGCCCCCCAAAATAAAGTTTGACACTGTTTCCACTGTTTCCCCATCTATTTCCCAGAAATAATGGGACCGGATGCCACGATCTTCATTTTCTGAATGTTGAGCTTGAAGCCAACTTTTTCACTCTGCACTTTCATCAAGAGGCTTTTTAGTTCCTCTTCACTTTCTGCCATAACGGTGGTGTCATCTGCATATCTGAAGTTATTGATATTTCTCCCAGCAATCACCCTACATACTACTTATTTATACATTGTCAAGAGAGAATCACATTTTTCCTGTGTAAATAAGCTGTCAGACAATCTTAAAAAGTCTTAAAGGCCCTTTGTTTTGAAGTATAAATACTGACTTTTATACTGAATCATTAATCTGAAAAAAATTCAAAAGAACATTTAATCTATTTCCCTCCTCTAGAAAGAACTTCACTAAAACTGTATCTATGAGATGTTAAATGCCTTCAGAGAAATACTAACTTCCCAAATATTTTAAAATGTTATTGAGCCTATAGAAGACTACACAAAACATATTGTATATGAATCCTAATGTGCCAAAGCAAGTGTATAGGAATGCAAAATTTTTTTCTTTAATTTAATCTTTTGTTGTTCAGTCACCCAGTTACTTTTGACTCTTTGCAAACCCGTGGACTGTAGCACACCAGGCTTCCCTGTCCCTCGCTATCTCCTGAAGTTTGCCCCCCCAAGTTCATGTCCATTGTGTCAGTGATGTCATCCAGCCGTCTCATACTCTTATGCCTTCTTCTCCTTCTTCCCTCAGTCTTTCCCAGCATCACAGTGAGTCAGTTGTTCACATCAGATGACCAAAATACTGGAATTTCAGCTTCAGTATCAGTCCTTCCAATGAGTATTCAGGGTTAATTTCCATTTAGATTGACTAGTTTGATCTCCTTGCTGTTCAAAGGACTCTCAAAAGTCTTTTCCAGCACAACAGTTCCAAGGCATCAATTCTCTGGTGCTCTGCTTATTTTACAGTCCAGCTTTCATAACCATACGTGACCACCAGGAAGAACATAGCCTTGACTATACGGACCTTTGTCTGCCGAGTAATGTCTCTGCTTTTCAACACACTGTCTAGGTTTGTCATGGCATTCCTGCCAAGAAGCAAACGTCTTCTGGTTTCATGGCTGCAGTCAATATCCACAATGGTTTTAGAGCCCAAGGACTGGAAATCTGTCACTACTTTCAATGTTTCCCCTTCTATTTGCTATGAAGTGATGGGGGCAGATGCCATGATCTTAGTTTTTTGTTTTTTTTAATATTTAATTTTAAGCTAGCTCTTTCACCATCCTCCTTCACCTTCATCAAGAGGCTCTTTAATTCCTCTTTGTTTTCTGCCATTAGAATGGTGTCATCCTCATATCTGAGATTGTTTGTGTTTCTCCCACCTATCTTGATTCCTGCTTGTGATTCTTCCAGCGCAGCATTTCTCATGATGTGCTCAGCATATAGATTAAACAAATGAGGTGCCAGCAGACAGCCCTGTCATACTCTTTTCTCAGCTTTGAACCAATCAGTTGTTCCATACTGGGTTCTAACTACTGCTTCTTCACCTGCATACAGGTTTCTCAGGAAACAGGTAAGATGATCTGGTTTTTTAAGAGCTTTCCATCTCTTTAAGAGCTTTCCATCTCTTTAAGATCTTTCCATCTCTTTAAGAGCTTTCCACAGTTTATTATGATCCACACAGTCAAAGTCTTTGGGATAGTTGATGCAACAGAGGTAGATAATTTTCTGAAATTCCCTAGCTTTCTCTATGATCCAGCAAATGTTGGCAATTTGATCTCTGGCTCCTCTTCCTTTTTTAAACCCAGCTTGGACATCAGGAAAATTCTTTATTTGCATAATGTTGAAGTCTAACATGAATGATTTTAAGCATGACCTTACTTGCATGGGAGATGAGTGCCATTGTCTGATGATTAGCACATTCTTTAATACTATCCTTCCTGGGATTTGGGATGAGGATTGAACTTTTCGAGTCCTGTGGCCACAGCTGGGTCTTCCAGATTTCCTGATATATTGAATGCAACATCTTCATGGTATCATCCTTTAGGGCTCTGAATAGTTCTACTGGAATCCCATCTCATTCACTAGCTTTAACAGCAGTGCTTCCTAAGGCCCACTTGACTTTTCTCTCTAGAATGTCTGATTATGGGTGGCTGATCACACCATCCTAGTAATCTGGCTCATTTGGACATTTTTCATACAATTCCATGTATTCTTTTTATCTCTTCTTGATCTCTTCAGTGTCTACTAGGTCTCTACCAATTAATTGGACCCATCTTTGGGCAAAATGTTCCCTTGCCGTCTCCAACTTTCCTGAAAAGATGTCTAGTCTTTCCCTTTCTGAGGAAATCTTTATGTCCAGCCTAAACCAACTGCTATCCATAACTTTCCCACAATTGTCACCCTATTAGAATAAAGGCATTTGTGGTTGGGGGTAGGATTTGATCCTGGGTAACTAGTCTGAACAGGAACTGGCTAAGATGCTAATTTTAGTCGGTGGTGGGAAATTTTGTTTCCATGGTTCTGGTTTTTCACTGAGCTACTTCACTCTCTGATCCTGCAAGAATAGAGACAACACAGTCATTTTCTATCTAAGTTGTTGCCTATTCTCAGCCGCCAGTGCAGAAGTGGAGTCTCTCTCAATAGGCATGACTATATCAGACAATGTTACCAAGATTGAATCTGTTTCCTTACACATCTCAGATAAGTTTTTCTCTACTTTGGGTTCACCCACAGAGAGATTCTTTCCTAGTTTTAAGCTTTCTTTCTGTGTCTGTTTCTGCCTTTCTTTTCCCTTTCAATCAATCTCTGTCTTTCTATATGTCTCCTTCTCTCTCAGTCTCTCTCCTCAACATTCACATCCACATCAATTGCCAAAGACAACTATGCAATTATTTACAACAAAGTAATTGTCTTCAAATTGTGAGTTATTTCTCAGTCTGTATAATGTCAAATTGTTCAACATTGCACAGTCTGTTTATTGGTTTAACTATGACCAGAAAGAAAAGTGAGATAAAATTAAATTTCACACATTTGCCTGCGAACTTATAGAACACTGTTACATTTCAGAAATAACTCCTTTATAATTGATGTCAGATGCAAGAATGTATCCACAAATATTTGAAAGGAGTAAACTAAGAAAAAACTATAAAGATATTTTTAGCAGCACGGTATAATACAATATACTTATACAAACAATATGATATGTCTTGTTCTAGGGACTTGGTAAGATAAACAAGATCTCACCCAAATAACAGACTATGTTAATTCAATGGAAAATATGGTTCATAAATAGTTGTTGGTCTAAAAGAAGTTTGTATCACCTTGCTATATGCATATTTAAATGTGCTAGTTATGAAATTGAAGCCCATTTTCTCATAAGTAATATTTGAGTGCATGTATGTTTGTATGTGTTGGAGAAGAAAATGGCAACCCACTCCAGTATTCTTGCTTGAAAAATCCGATGGATGGAGGAACCTGGCAGGCTACAGTCCGTGGGGTTGCAAAGAGTCAGACACGACTGAGCCACCTCATTTTTTTTTTTTTTGGTATGTGTAGGAAAATGCTATACACCAAATTAACAATAATTTTCCCTGGATGGACGTACTAAAATCTATTTTATGAATATTTTATTAAATAATCTTCATTTTCCCCCATGTTTGAGGTAAATAGATGTTAATAAAATAAGTTTGGTCACCTGATGTGAAGAACTGACTCACTGGAAAAGACCCTGATGCTGGGAAAAATTGAAGGCAGGAGGGGAAGGGGACAACAGAAGATGAGGTGGTTGGATGGCATCACCGACTCAATGGACATGAGTTTGGTAAACTCCAGCAGTTGGTGTTGGACAGGGAGTCCTGGCATGCTGCAGTTCATGGGTTGCAAAGAGTCAGACACAACTAAGCAACTGAACTGAAAATAAGTCTGACCTCACAATAAGACACCATTAGCACTCCATCAGAGTCTTATTTTGAAGGCACAAAAATCCTACTGAAATATAAAATGTTCTTTACATAAACTGTCTGTTGGTGCTTAAAATCATATCATTTTCTTTACATTCTTTTCAGCGTATAAAATCCCCACTAACCCTCAGGAGTATAATGCTATTAATGAAGAAGGATATAAACTAAGGATATAGGAATCAGGATCTGAGTAAACAGACAAGATGTATGGAAATAAGATTCTTTTCCCATTTTTTCTTATGCCTTGCAATGACAAAAATCTTCACTAAAATTTACCTGGGGTCTATTTGTTCAGAGAGCATCATAAAATAGGCATGATATCCATACAGATAACATTTCAACTCAATTTAAGTATGAATAATTTATATTTCTAAGCAACTTTAGAAGTGCTTTTCAATTGGAGGCTTTAATTCAAAGTTATGATTCTCAAAAATTGTAAAGGTGAATCAAATACTTCGCTGTGCAAATATCAAAACAATTTATTTCTTTTATATTTGATGAAGACAGTGAGATTGAAAGAGGGGATGTTCTCTCCTCTTTCTTTTCAGGTTATATAAGGGAAAAATAAAAACAATTCACCCATTTGTCCAAATCTCGACCCCCTGCCTCTGGTGACCACCAATATGTTTATGTTCTTGGTATCTATGAGTTTATATGTATACTACTTACATATTACCAAATTGGTTCCAAATTGGGAAAGGAGTATATCAAGGATGTATATTGTCACCCCGATCATTTAATGTATATGCAGAGTCAGTTAGTCAGTCAATCAGTTCAGTCGCTCAGTTGTGTCTGACTCTTTGCCACCCCGTGAATCGCAGCACGCCAGGCCTTCCTGTCCATCACCATTTCCCAGAGTTCACTCAGACTCACATCCATCGAGTCCGTGATGCCATCCAGCCATCTCATCCTCCGTCGTCCCCTTCTCCTCCTGCCCCCAACCCCTCCCAGCATCAGAGTCTTTTCTCCAATGAGTCAACTCTTCTCATGAGGTGGCCAAAGTACTGGAGTTTCAGCTTTAGTATCATTCCTTCCAAAGAAATCCCAGGTTGATCTCCTTCAGAATGGACTGGTTGGATCTCCTTGCAGTCCAAGGGACTCTCAAGAGTCTTCCCCAAAACCACAGTTCAAAAGCATCAATTGTTTGTCTCTCAGCCTTCTTCACAGTCCAACTCTCACATCCATACATGACCACAGGAAAAACCATAGCCTTGGCTAGACGGACCTTAGTCGGCAAAGTAATGTCTCTGCTTTTGAATATACTATCTAGGTTGGTCATAACATCATGTGAAATGCTGGGCTGGATGAAGCACAAGCTGGAATCAAGATTGCTGGGAGAAATATCAATAATGTCAGATTTTCAGATGACACCACCCTTATGGCAGAAAATGATGAAGTAAAGAGCCTCTAGATGAAAGTGAAAGAGGAGGGTGAAAAACTTGGCTTAAAACTCACCATTCAGAAAACTAAGATCATGGCATCTGGTCCCATTACTTCATGGCAAATAGATGGAGAAACAGTGGAAACAGTGGCATACTTTATTTTGGGGGCTCCAAAATCACTGCAGATGGTGACTACAGCCATGAAATTAAAAGATGCTTGATCTGTGGAAGAAAAGCTATGACCAACCTAGACTGAATATTAAAAAGCAGAGACATTACTTTGCTGACAAAAGTCTGTCTTAGTCAAAGCTATGGTTTTCTCCAGTAATTATGTATGGATGTGAGAGTTGGACTATAAAGAATGCTGAGTGCTCAAGAATTGATGCGTTTGAACAGTGGTGTTGGAGAAGACTCTTGAGAGAGTCCCTTGGACTACAAGGAGATCAACAAGTCCATCCTAAAGGAAATCAGTCCTGAATGTTCATTGGAAGGTCTGAGACTGAAACTGAAGCTCCAATACTGAGGCCACCTGATACGAAGAATTGACTTAGTGGGAAAGACCCTGAACTTGGAAAGACTGAAGGCAGGAGGAAAAGGGGATGACAGAGGATGAAATGGTTGGATGGCATCACCGACTTGATGGATGTGAGTTTGAGCAAGCTCCAAGAGTTGGTGATGGACAGGGAAACTTGGTGTGCTGCTGTCCATAGGGTTGCAAAGAGTCAGACACGACTGAGCAACTGAACTGAATTTATTTACATATTAAAATACATATATGTATATTTAGATTCCATTTGTTAGACAGATCATATGGTTTTGTTTTCCTGTTTGACTTACTTCTTTCAGTATAATGCCCTCCAAGTCCATCCCTGTTTTCATGAATGGCAAGATTTCATTCTAAAAAGGAATGAAATGAGTTAATAACATTTCAATGGGTTTGTATATTACATATGTGTGTGTATATGTGTGTGAAATCTAATGTCTTTGTCTATCCATCCATTGATTAACACTGTTTCCGCATTTTGACTATTGAAAAGAATGCTGCCCTATATGCAAGACAGCAAAAGAGACACAGATGTAAAGAACAGACTTTTGGACTCCTTGGGAGAAGGCAAGGGTGGGATGATTTGAGAGAATAGCGTTGAAACATGTATATTATCATAAGTGAAGTAGATCACCAGTCCAAGTTCGATGCATGAAACAGGGCACTCAGAGCCAGTGCACTGGGAAAATCCAGAGGGATGGGATGGGGAGGGAGATGGGCGTGGGGTTCGGGATGGGGGACACATGTACACCGTGGATGATTCATATGGCAAAACCACCACAATATTGTAAAGTAATTAGAATTACTTCCAATTAAAATCAATAAATTTAAAAAAATAATAATTCTGCAAAGAACTCAGGGAAGCATATAATTTTTCAAATTAGTGGTTTTGCTTTCTTTGAATAAATACCCAGAAGTGGAATTTCTGAATTACATTGCAGTTCTATTTAAAATTGTTTGAGAATCTTATATACTGGCTTCCATAGAGGCCGCACCAATTTACATTCCCACCAAGAGTACACAAAGGTTTCTTTTTCTCTACATCCTCACCAACACTTGTTATTTTTAGTGATTTTTCCCCTAATTTTTTGGTCATAGCAAGTCTAATAGGTGTGTGGTGACATCTCACTGTGGTTTTGAATTTATTTTCCTGATGTTTAATGATTGAGAAAATCTTTTCATATACCTATTGGCCATCTTCCTCCTTGCAAGGAAAGCTACGACAAACCTCGGCAGCATATTAAGAAGCAGAAACATCAGGTTCCCGACAAAGGCTGGTATAGTCAAAGCTATGGTTTAGCCAGTAGTCATGTACAGATGTGAAAGTTGGACCATAAAGAAGGCTGAGCACCAAAGAATTGATACTTTTGAAATGTAGTTCTGGAGAAGACTCTTGAGAGTCCCCTGGACTGCAAGAAGATCAAACCAGTCAATCTTAAAGGAAAACAACCTTGAATGTTCATTGGAAGAACTGATACTGAAGCTAAAGCTCCAATACTTTGGCCACCTGATGTGAAGAGCCAACTCACTGGAAAAGACTCTGATGCTGAGAAATATTTAGGGGAAAAAGGGAAGGGGGCAACAGAGGATGAGATAGGTGGATAGTATCACTGATTCAATGGACATGAGTAAACTTTGGGAGATAGTAAAGAACAGGGAAGGCTCACATACTGCAAACCATATATAATTCAATTATTGATTCTTTAGTATATAGAAGCACATTTGCTATTATCAATTTTTTAATTTAACTTTATGTATTTTTAATTGAAGGATAATTGCTTTACAAAACTTCGTTGTTTTCTCTCAGACCTCAACATGATATAGCCATTTTAAGGTTCTTGTGCTGAGGAGCCACATTTGAAGACTATAGTGAGAAAAATATCATTAAGTATTTATTTTTATATATTTTACTTTTCCAAACGTTTCTGTGATGTTAACTAGATTTTACCACTCAGTTCCAAAAAGTGTTCAAGTTGACTGTCTATACACTGCATATCTATATTTGGTATAACAGTATATCATTTTTCATAATATATATGGACAGAAATAGTCTATTTTTAAGAAAATAACAAAATTAGAAATAAAATCAATGCTAAAATATATTAAAAATAGGTTTTCAAATGCCTCATTTACAGGAAAGAAATTTAATTTGTAGACTGGAATGTCTGGGCCAAATTTTAACTCTTTGGAATAAAATTTCATATTTCCAGTAATGTTCATACAATATAAATGAATAAACATAGTGTTAGAATTGCCTATTTACTATTCTTAGTAGCTCCAGAAAAAAAATTCAAAGGAAGGAAATAAGGACCCCCAAATATCCTGCTTTTTAAGAAAATGTTTAATTCAAATGATTAACTTGTAATGGATTAAGATAGACATTGGAAAATTAATACATACAGATTTCTCAAGAGACAGGTCAGGTGGTCAGGTAGTCCCATCTTTTTAAGAATTTTCTAAAGTTTGCTTTGGAAAATGCTTTGGCATAGTCAATAAAGCAGAAGTAAATGTTTTTCTGAAACTCTCTTGCTTCTTTGATGCTCCAACAGATGTCGCCAATTTGATCTCTGGTTCCTCTGCCTTTTCTAAATATAACTTGAACATCTGAAAGGTCACAGTTCATGCAAGGTTGAAGACTGGCTTAGAGAATTTTGAGCATTACTTTGCTAGAGAGATGAATGCAATTGTGCGGTAGATTGAGCATTCTTTGGCATTGCGTTTCTTTAGGATTGGAATGAAAACTGACCTTTGCAATGCTGTGGCCACTGCTGAGTTTTCTAAATCTTCTGGCATATTGTGTGTAGCACTTTCACAGCATCATCTTTTAGGATTTGAAATAGCTCCACTGGAATTCCATCAACTCCACTAGCTTTGTTCATAGTGATGCTTCATAAGGCCCACTTGATTTTGCATTCCAGGATGTCTGGCTCTAGGTGAGTGATCATATCATTGTGATCTGGGTTGTGAGATCTTTTTTGTTTACTTCTGTGTATTTTTGCCACCTCTTCTTTAAAAAAAAAATCTTTTTATTTTTACTTTATTTTACTTTACAATACTGTATTGGTTTTGCCATACATTGACATGAATCCACCATGGGTGTACATGCGATCCCAAACATGAACCCCCCTCCCACCTCCCTCCCCACAACATCCCTCTGGGTCATCCCCATGCACCAGCCCCAAGCATGCTGTATCCTGCATCGGACATAGACTTGTGATTCGATTCTTACATGATAGTATACATGTTTCAATGCCATTCTCCCAAATCATCCCACCCTCTCCCTCTCCCTCTGAGTCCCAAAGTCCGCTCTACACCTCTGTGTCGTTTTTGCTGTCTTGCATACAGGGTCATCATTGCCATCTTTCTAAATTCCATATATATGTGTTATTATACTGTATTGGTGTTTTTCTTTCTGGCTTACTTCACTCTGTATAATCGGCTCCAGTTTCATCCATCTCTGATTCAAATGTATTCTTTTTAATGGCTGAGTAATACTCCATTGTGTATATGTACCACAGCTTTCTTATCCATTCATCTGCTGATGGACATCTAGGTTGTTTCCATGTCCTGGCTATTATAAACAGTGCTGCGATGAACATTGGGGTACACGTGTCTCTTTCAATTCTGGTTTCCTCGATGTGTATGCCCAGCGGTGGGATTGCTGGGTCATATGGCAGTTCTATTTGCAATTTTTTAAGGAATCTCCACACTGTTCTCCAAAGTGGTTGTACTAGTTTGCATTTGCACCAACAGTGTAGGAGGGTTCCCTTTTCTCCACACCCTCTCCAGCATTTATTGCTTGCAGATTTTTGAATCACAGACATTCTGACTGGTGTGAAGTGGTACCTCATTGTGGTTTTGATTTTCATTTCTCTAATAATGAGTGATGTTGAGCATCTTTTCATGTGTTTGTTAGCCACCCATATGTCTTCTTTGGAGAAATGTCTATTTAGTTCTTTGGCCCATTTTTTTATTGGGTCATTTATTTTCCTGGAATTGAGTTGCATAAGTTGCTTGTATATTTTTGAGATTAGTTGTTTGTCAGTTGTTTCATTTGTTATTATTTTCTCCCATTCCGAAGGCTGTCTTTTCACCTTGCTTATAGTTTCCTTTGTTGTTCAGAAGCTTTTAATTTTAATTAGATCCCATTTGTTTATTTTTTCTTTTATTTCCAGAATTCTGGGAGGTGGATCATAGAGGATCCTGCTGTGATTTATGTCTGAGAGTGTTTTGCCTATGTTCTCCTCTAGGAGTTTTATAGTTTCTGGTCTTACTATATATAGAAAACTATAAAACACTGTTGAAAGAAATCAAAGAGGATACTAATAGATGGAGAAATATACCATGTTCATGGATTGGAAGAATCAATATAGTGAAAATGAGTATACTACCCAAAGCAATTTACAAATTCAATGCAATCCCTATCAAGCTACCAGCCATATTTTTCACAGAACTAGAACAAATAATTTCAAGATTTGTATGGAAATACAAAAAACCTCGAATAGCCAAAGCAATCTTGAGAAAGAAGAATGAAACGGGAGGAATCAACTTGCCTGACTTCAGGCTCTACTACAAAGCCACAGTCATCAAGACAGTATGGTACTGGTCCAAAGACAGAAAAATAGATTAATGGAACAAAATAGAAAGCCCAGAGATAAATCCACACACATATGGACACCTTATCTTTGACAAAGGAGGCAAGAATATACAATGGAGTAAAGACAATCTCTTTAACAAGTGGTGCTGGGAAAACTGGTCAACCACTTGTAAAAGAATGAAACTAGATCACTTTCTAAAACCGCACACGAAAATAAACTCAAAATGTATTAAAGACCTAAATGTAAGACCACCTCTTCTTAATATCTTCTGCTTCTGTTAAGTCCATGCTATTTCTGTTCTTTATTGTTCCCATCTTTGGATGAAATGTTCCCTTTGTACTTTAATTTTTTGAAGTGATCTCTAGTCTTTCCCATTCTACTGCTTTCCTCTATTTCTTTGCATTGATCGCTGAGGAAGGCTTTCTTATCTCTTCTTGCTATTCTTTGGAACTCTGCATTCAAATAGGCATATCTTTTCTTTTCTCCTTTGCCTTTCACTACTCTTCTAGTCACAGCTATTTTTAAGGCCTCCTCAGACTACTATTTTGCCTTTTTGTATTTCTTTTCCTTGGGGATGGTCTTGATCCCTGCCTCCTTTCTAATATCACAAACCTCTGTCCATAGTTCTTCAGGGACTCTGTCTAACAGATCTAATTCCTTGAATGTATTTGTCACTCACACTGTATAATCGTAAGGGGTTTGATTTATGTCATATCTGAATGATCTAGTGGTTTTCCCTACTTTCTTCAATTTAAGTCTGGATTTAACAATAAGGAGTTCATAATCTGAGCCACAGTCAGCTCCCAGTCTTGTTTTTGCTGACTGTGTAGAGCTTCTCCATCTTTGGCTGCAAAGAATATAATCAATCTGATTTGGTTTCGACCATCTAGTGATGTCCATGTGTAGAGTCTTCTCTTGTGTTGTAGGAAGAGGATGTTTGCTATAATCAGTGCATTCTCTTGACAAAACTCTATTAACCTTTGCCCTTCTTTATTCTGTACTCTGAGGCCAAATTTGCCTGTTACTCCAGGTATTCCTTGATTTCAGTCCCCTATAATGAAAAGGACATCTTTTTGGATGTTAGTTCTAGAAGGTCTTGTAGGTCTTCATAAAATCGTTCAGCTTCAGCTTCTTCAGCATTACTGGTTGGGGCATAGACTTGGATTACTGTAATACTCAATGGTTTGCCTTGGAAATGAACAGAGATCATTCTGTCATTTTTGAGATTGCATCCAGGTACTTCATTATGGACTCTTTTGTTGACTATGATGGCTGCTCAATTTCTCTAAGAGATTTTTGCCCACAGTAGTAGATATAATGGTCATATGAGTTAAATTCACCCATTCCAGTCCATTTTAGTTTGCTGATTCCTAAAATGTCGACCTGCCATCTCCTGTTGGACCACTTCCAATTTGCCTTGATTCATGGACCTAACATTCCAGGTTACTATGCGATATTGCTCTTTACAGCATCAGACATTACTTCCATCACCAACTGCATCTAAAATTGGGTGTTGTTTTTACTTTGGCTCCGTTTCTTCATTCTTTCTGGAGTTATTTCTCCAGTGATCTCCAGTAGCGTATTAGGCACCTACCAATCTAGGGAGTTTATCTTTCAGTGTCCTCACTTTTTGCCTTTTCATACTGTTCATGGGGTTCTCAAGGCAAGAATCCTGAAGTGGTTTGCCATTCCCTTCCACAATGGACCACGTTTTGTCAGAACTCTCCACCATGGCCCATCCGTCTTGGGTGGCCCTATGTGGCATGGCTCACAGTCTCACTGACTTAGATAAGGCTGTGGTCCATGTGATCAGATTGGTTAGTTTCCTGTGATTGTGGTTTTCAAACTGCCTGCCCTCTGATGGAGAAGGATAAGAGGCTTATAGAATCTTCCTGATGGGGGGAGACTGACTGAGGGGAAACTGGGTCTTGTTCTGATGAGTAGGGCCATGCTCAGTTCAGTTCAGTTTAGTCGCTCAGTCCAGTTCAGTTTAGTCGCTCAGTCATGTCTGACTCTTTGTGACCCCAGAATCGCAGCACGACAGGCCTCCCTGTCCATTACCAACTCCTGGAGTTCACTCAAACTAATATCCATCAAGTCGGTGATGCCATCCAGCCATCTTATTCTCTGTCGCCCCCTTTTCCTCCTGCCCCCAATCCCTCCCAACATCACACTCTATGCATGAGGTGGCCAAAGTACTGGAGTTTCAGCTTTAGCATCATTCCTTCCAAAGAACACCCGGGGCTGATCTCCTTCAGAATGGACTGGTTGGATCTCTTTGCCTTCCAAGGGACTCTCAAGAGTCTTCTCCAACATCACAGTCCAAAAGCATCAATTCTTCGGCTCTCAGCTTTCTTCACAGTCCAACTCTCACATCCACACTTGACCACTGGAAAAATGATAGCCTTGACTTGACAGACCTTTTTTGGCAAACTAATGTCTCTGCTTTTGAATATGCTATCTAGGTTGCTCATAATTTTTCCTCCAAGGAGTAAGCATCTTTTAATTTCATGGCTGCAGTCACCATCTTCAGTGATTTTGGAGCCCCTAAAAATAAAGCCTGACACTGTTTCCATTGTTTCCCTATCTATTTCCCATGAAGTGATGGGACCAGATGCCATGAGCTTAGTTTTCTGAACAATGAGTTTTTAGCCAACTTTTTCACTCTCCTCTTTCACTTTAATCAAGAGGCACTTTAGTTCTTTTTCACTTTTTGCCATAAGGGTGGTGGCATCTGCATATCTGAGGTTATTGATATTACTCCCAGCAATCTTGATTCCAGCTTGTGCTTCTTCCAGCCCAGTATTTCTCATGATGTATTCTGCATAGAAGTTAAGTCAGCAGGGTGACGATATACAGCTTTTACGTACTCCTTTTCCTATTTGGAACCAGTCTGTTGTCCCATGTCCAGTTCTAACTGTTGCTTTCTGACCTGCATATAGGTTTCTCAAGAGGCAGATCAGGTGGTCTGGTATTCGCATCTCTCTCAGAATTTTCCACAGTTTATTGTGATCCACACAGTCAAAGGCTTTGGCATAGTCAATAAAGCAGAAATAGATGTTTTATTCTGGAAATCTCTTGCTTTTTGGTGGTCCAGTGGATATTGGCAATTTGATCTCTGGTTCCTCTGCCTTTTCGAAAACCAGCTTGAATATCTGGAAGTTCACCATTCATGTATTGCTGAAGCCTGGCTTGGAGAATTTTGAGCATTATTTACTAGCGTGTGAGATGAGTGCAATTGTGCAGTAGTTTGAGCATTCTTTGGCATTGCCTTTCTTTAGGATTGGAATGAAAACTGGCCTTTTCCAGTCTTGTGGCCACAGCTGAGTTTTCCAAATTTGCTGGCATATTGAGTGCAGCACTTTTACAGCGTCATCTTTCAGGATTTGAAACAACTCAACTGGAATTCCATCACCTCCATTAGCTTTGTTCGTAGTGATGCTTTCTAAGGCCCACTTGACTTCACATTCCAGGATGTCTGGCTCTAGGTGAGTGATCACACCATCATGATTATCTGGGTCATGAAGATCTTTTTTGTACAGTTCTTCTGTGTATTCTTGCCACCTCTTCTTAATATCTTCTGCTTCTGTTAAGTCCATACCATTTCTGTCCTTTATCGAGCCCATCTTTGCATGAAATTTTCCCTTGGTATCTCTAATTTTATTGAAAAGATCTGTAGTCTTTCCCATTCTGTTCT
Organism: Ovis canadensis; assembly: GCF_042477335.2. Taxonomy (NCBI): domain Eukaryota; kingdom Metazoa; phylum Chordata; class Mammalia; order Artiodactyla; family Bovidae; genus Ovis; species Ovis canadensis. The sequence continues at coordinate 110,170,194 of NC_091246.1, forward strand.
TTTCCTCTATTTCTTTGCATTGATAGCTGAGGAAGGCTTTCTTATCTCTTTTTGCTATTCTTTGGAACAATTGAAGAAAGTGGAGAAAACCACCAGACCATTCAGTTATGACCTAAATCAAATCCCTTCTGATTATACAGTGAAAGTGAGAAATAGATTTATGATACTAGATCTGATAGATAGAGTGCCTGATGCACTATGGACTGAGGTTCATGACATTGTACAGGAGACAGGAATCAAGACCATCCCCATGGAAAAGAAATGCAAAAAAGCAAAATGGCTGACTGGGGAGGCCTTACAAATAGCTGTGAAAAGAAGAGAAGTGAAAAGCAAAGAAGAAAAGGAAAGGGCCATGCTCAGTAAATCTCTAATCTGATATTCTGTAATGGGTTTGGCTGTGTTGCCTCCCTGTTCTTTACCTAAAGCCAAATGATGGTGGAGGTAATGAAGATATTGGCAATCTTCTTCAAAAGTCCCATGCATGTACTGTTACACTCAGGGCCCCTAGCCCTGCAGCTGGCCAACACTGACTCATAAGTCTGCCAGAGACTCCTGGACTCTTACAGGCAAGTTTGGGTCAGTCTCCTGTGGGGTCACTGCTCCTTTTTCTTGGGTCCTGGTGCACACAAGGTTCTGTTTGTGCCCTCAAGCCCATGCTTCACGATAAGAGAAGCCACTGCAGTGAGAAGTCTGCACACTACAACTAGAGAGAAACCCCTGCTCTCCACAACTAGAGAAAGCCCACACGCAGCAAGAAAGAGCCAGCACAGCCAAAAATGACTCACTAAATAAATACACACATAATTTTTTTTTTATAACACAGAGGTCTATTCACATCTGTCTGTATGTTTATGCTAGTAAGTTGTAAAATGTGATCTTTTACTACCTCTGCATTATATTAAATCAATTTATAAAAATTTTAAAGAAGTTTTATTCAGATTGGCATAGAGATAAATGAGCAATTATACAAATTAAATATTTCTAAACCACTCAGAAAAAAATAGGAAACATAACAATTTTTTTTGAAGTTCATGAGATGAACAAATTTTTGTCAACATTAAGTAAAATATGAGAAGAGATTTTTTTAATATATACTTGAGCTTACTAATTAAATAAAGTTAAAATAATTAACAAGGAGATAACAAGATAATGGCTAGCTTTGTACAGTGTTGTAGTGTGTGTGCTCAGTTATGTCCAACTCTATGCAACCCTGTGGACTGTAGCCCACCAGGCTCCTCTGTCCATGGAATTTTTCAGGCTAGAATACTGGAGTGTATGGTCATCTCCCACTCTGTTTTTATTGTAGCATGCTTGCCTAAAAGCAGTTTTCAAAATCTCTTTGGTATCTTTAAACCTAGAGTTTTAAATATCAGAAATTGCACTGGGGAAATTGTGAATATCTCTACGAAGTGTGAGGTGATATAGCTATAAAATTTGCTAGCCTACTCATCCAAAATCTTGGTATATGACAAACAATTCACACTCATTTTTCTAATTCCCACATTTATTTGTAAAAGAAAAATCATTAGTGGTTGAAAATCAACATCAATGTATATATAAGAAATTATTAGGAATCATAAAAATTAAGAGAAATCACTTTGCATGAACACTATATAAGGTACACAGCATACATTTTGAGAAGCAAAAAATAAAAAGAGTAATTTTATTCTAAGGTAGAATGGCTAATTGTTCTTAAATTAGAGAGAGGAAACATTAGGGAGAAAAAGCTAATTTGATATTAAAAGATTGTAAAAGTTTTACATAGAAGACATCTAATGTAGTCAAGTTGGCTAAAATTTGAATTAATTAATTTATAAGTTTTCAGAAGTGAGACAGTGTCAAAATTGTACTTCTTGAAATCTAGAAAAACAAAGTTTTCTTGGATTATTGGCCAGCTCTTAATCAGAGATGCTAAAAGTATTTTCTTTATCTTTTGAGTAATGTACCTGCTGCTGCTGCTGCTGCTAAGTCGCTTCAGTCGTGTCTGACTGTGTGCGGCCCCATAGATGGCAGCCCACCAGACTCCCCTGTCCCTGGGATTCTCCAGGCAAGAACACTGGAGTGGGTTGCCATTTCCTTCTGCAATGCATGAAAGTGAAAAGTGAAAGTGAAGTCGCTCAGTCGTGTCCGGCTTTTCGCGACCCCATGGACTGCAGCCTACCTGGTTCCTCCACCCATGGGATTTTCCAAGTAAGAGTACTGGAGTGGGTTGCCATTGCCTTCTCCAGGGTAATCTACCTAGGAAACGATGATTCTTTGTTTTATCAAAATAGTTTCCATTGCTTTCTGTTGACCTCTATCATGTTCTTGATTATTTCAGAAAACCTAAGTATTGTTGCTCTGTAATCTGTAACTGCGGTGTTGGAGAAGATTCTTGAGGGTCCCTTGGACTGCGAGGAGATCCAACCAGTCCATCCTAGAGGAAATCAGCACTGAATATTCATTGGAAGGACTGGTGCTGAAGCTGAAACTCCAATACTTTGGCTACCTGATGTGAAGAACTGACTTATTGGAAAAGACGCTGATGCTGGGAAAGATTGAAGGCGGGAGGAGAAGGGGACAACAGAAGGGGACGACAGAGTTTGGATGGTATCACTGACTTGATGGACATGAGTTTGAGCAAGATCTTTGAGTTGGTGATTGACAAGGAGGCCTGGCATGCTGTGGTCCCTGGGTCACAAAGAGTCGGACACGACTGAGTGATTGAACTGAACTGAATCTGCAGACCTCTGTAATCAAGTGTTCAAATATTTTGATGTTTTTGACAATTCTGCCTTTCCCTTCCCCAAGTCAAATCCCAAATAGAATCTGCTTGTCCTTAAACTGAAATTTACCAGAGAGCTCCTTGAAAACTTTAAAGGATTTATTCTTTCACCTTGTAAATCTCTCTTTACAATGTTAACGTTAATTAGGTTTATTTGATATTTTAAATTGCATGAAAAGAGTTGTCAAATAAGAGATACTTAACTTTCCCTACGTTTATGTTGATAAAGATTATTAATGTAAGTTTTTGCTTGGTTTCCCAGACTTGAGAGGCATTCAAATGTCTAATCTGAGATTTCATTTTAAATGTTCCAGCAATCAAACTTAAAATAACCTGCATGGTCAATTACCACTAGTGCTGCACTTAAATAAATAGTGGCCAAAACTAATGAGATCAGATTTATTTTCAAACAACAGTTACCGTATTGGCTATTTTTAATCAAAAGGAGGGCGAACATAGAATTTTATGTTTCAGTGGAAACCTATAGCACTCCCTTATATTTTCCTCAACTGTTGTTCTACAAACTGATATTCTCAATTATTTCTCTCACCCTTCTGGCTCAGTGTCACTAGGAGTTAAGATGGTCAATAACCACATGAAAAGATGCTCGATATCACTAATTATTAGAGATAATAAAACTACAAATAAGTACCACTTCACAGCAGACATTATGACCACCATTATAAAGTCCATAAATAGCAAATGCTGAAAAAGATGTAGGGAAAAAAAGGAACTCTCTTACACTGTTGATGGGAATGTTAATTTGTATAGCTACTATAGAAAACAGTATGGATATTCCTTCAAAAACTTAAAATAGAGTTACCATATGATCCAGGAATCCCACTATTGGTCATATACTCAGAGAAAACTATAATTTAAAAAGATACATGAAACCCTATGTTGATTGAAGCACTGTTTACAAAAGACAAAACCTGGAAGAGACATAAATGTCCCAGGACAGATGAATGAATAAAAAAGATGTGGTGTATATATACATACATATTATACAATGACATACTTGGAGAAGGAAATGGCAACACACTCCAGTGTTCTTGCCTGGAGAATCCCAGGGACGAGGGAGCCTGGTGGGCTGCCGTCTATGGGGTCGCACAGAGTCGGACACTACTGAAGTGACTTAGTAGTAGTAGTAGTATACAATGAAATACTACCCAACCATAAAAGAGAATAAAACAATGCCATAGCAGCCACATGGATAGACCTAGAGATTATCATATTAAGTGCAGTAAGTCAGGTAAAGACAAATATCATATAAGATAATTTATATGTGATATCTAAAATATGACACAAGCAAATTTATGAAACAGAAACATACTCACATAGAAAACATACTTATGGTTACCAAACTGGATAGCTGGCAGAGGCAGGGGAAAGAGAAATTACAAGTTTGGGACTAAGAAGTATACACTGCTATATAT